>NC_057812.1:538465697-538716470 GCF_018294505.1 Triticum aestivum | reverse complement strand
CAGTGACACTCACATATCTCTAATCTTATAAAAAACAGAGTTGGTGATGATGGTATTCCTGCCATCCTGCAATATAGGCCATCCAATTTATTTCCAACGGACAGGAAGGAAACTATGGCAATTTTGCAAAAAGATACCCACACCCCTCTCCGCATTTGCAAATAAGGTAATCCCTCGTTCATCCTTTTCTCCCACAAGATAAACTTCTCATATAAATGCATTTGATGTTCCGTGCAACGCATGGGCATCTTGCTAGTAGGGAGAAGGAGTTTGTGTGACACATATCTAGCTATATTAAGGGATAGGTAGATAGCATATGTGTGAGAGACATTAGTGGCTGTGGGTGGGCAGAATTAGGGTGGGCGTGTTATACATAGAGAGCGTGTGTGTTTCTGTGTGAGAGATTTCTAGGACGGGGTAGAAAGACGAATTTAACCTTGACGGAGGGAGAGAAATACACTAAGTGCGCGTGTGTGATTCCGATGCCCACAGGGAAATGAGATATGTATGTGTGTGAGAGAGATTGCACAATTCATTCACGTATCACTATCTAGCGATCGTGGATGTGCATCGCTTGAACATAAGTCAATATCTACTTCGTATCGTGGCCAAAGGTACAATATCGATTCAACGCTATAAAGATTGGACACTCACATATCACATTTTTTCTATTTAAATAAGCCTTTTTAGTTGTGCATGCCAAAGTTACAGTGATGTTTCTTCAAACAACCAATGTAGCTATCATGAACATGCACCATTGTTACTCTTGCATTCAAATTCATTAGTCTTTGATGATTTAAGTTTCTATTTTGAAGTAATATATGTAATATTCATATATGAATTCAACGTGTATGCAATTTATGAAATGGAGGCTATGTAATCATATGAGGTAACACTTTTAAGTAGCTGACTACAATATCCATTTCTTTTTATGCGCCTCTACAAAATACGTCAATGCATTATGTTTAGAGTAAATAACCAATGGCACTAAATTATCTATTTACACGAGAAATACATAGGTTGAGCGTTTGATCCCTTTTTTTGTGAACGCGCCACTACACCCATACGATTGGCCGCGCCCGTGTGAACGTCCAAGTTATCAGTGCATCATCCTGAGTTATTGTCTTTTTTCTGGGGTGGACTTCACACCAGTTGTTAACTGCTGACGCGCGCCCCGTGTACACAGTCTAGCATGACCTTCCTGCTAGCACGGTCCAAAATTAGTTGAAACTGGATACGAACAATCTTGCGGGCGGCAAAATCTCCCGCCTCCTTCTAAAATTTCCGCCACCTTAGTCTTTAGCATGCGAAATCCCCCTTTTGTCCTTGGTGCACGGAGACCAACAGTTACAATACCGCCCTCATCTACATGATAGGTCGGGGCTCTTTGGTAACTTCCTGTCGGGGGTTGGGTGCGACATATGCCAATGGATGACTTATCATGGTGGGGGCGAGTAGAACGTCGCCGGTGCCTGGAAACGGGATGACGCGTAGACACGAACGCCGACGTACTTTACCCAGGTTCGGGGCTCTCCTAGGAGATAACACCCCTAGTCCTGCTCTGCAGGGTCTCCGCATGATCACTAAGGCAAAGTGAGTACAAAGGTGCTCCTCGAGCTGTATCTGTGGGTAGGAGAAGGCAGGGCTAGCTCTCTACTTCCTCTAAGGTCTGGCTTAGTTCTAATGAATCAGAACCCCTTGCATGGGTGCCCTGGGGGGTTTATATAGGCCTACCCCTAGGGGTACAATGGTAAACTGTCTCGGCACGGGGCCCAGCTATCAGTCTCTTCACCTACGGGCCCTCCTGCCGACTGCTGGGGCCCGCCGATTGGTGGGCCCAGCCGACTGGTCTGGTACGGAGGCGACAGGCCACGCCCGCTGCTAGCGGGTCCTGCCGGCTGCTGATTACTCTAGCCGTGCCTCTAATGACGCAGGCTTGGTCATGGAGTCGTGGCTACAGTCCTGCCGCCTGGCAGGAGATTACTGTAGCCACTCCCCGTCTCGTCTGGTTTATGGCGCATGGAACCCATGGGAGGGGCAGGCCGACTCCCGTAGGCCGGCTCCCTGCCGATCCGACTGGTGGCACCCTTGCCGTCTTCTAGACTCTCACTGACTGGTAGGGCCCGCCATCCGTGGACCGTATCGTCAGGCCGTCGTGGCTACATGACTCCGCCCACTGTTGCTAACGTCAGGGATGGCATGGCAACAGTGCTGCGCCAAATGGAGATCTCCGCTGGTACATCGCACTATGTCGTAGCCATCTCCTGGGAAAGGGGAGGGAGTGTCTGTCGCCACTCCCTGTCCCATCCCCCCCTGATGAGGGCATGGGCTTTGTTGGTGTCGTGGGACGACTCCCCGTGGCCGGCTTCTCCAGAAGCTGCCATTCGGAGTCGGCCGGTCTTGATCTCATCTCTAGGACTCGGACGCATATGGGCAGCCAGCTGTTCCTTTAGCCGCTCTCCTAAAGTCGGCTCTCCATCTGTCGTCTTGAGGGGCGCAGTCAGCCCCGATGTCTTGAAAGGTTATGGGCCTCGGGTTAGCCTACCCGTGGCCCATTACTCTGACAGTAGTCCCCGAAGATGATGAGGCGCCACGGTCGACCAGCCGAGGAGCCTCAGCAGTTTCATTCTCCGAGTACTTGAGGTGGAGACTCCGCTTGACTCTGTCGGGCCGACTGGTAGGAGTCGGATTCGCCTGATTTTGACTTGTCAAAAAAAACTTTCGAATGCCTTGGCAGGAACTCAGTGGCGTACTAGCTAAGCTTCCTGGCCGGCACCCGCTTTGGGCCCGCCACGTCGCAACCAGTGGCCGGGCCAGCCTGCCTGTAGGCAGGGCCCGCCACTACTGTGCCTCGGCATGCGAGCGGATCCGCTGCGGCTGTGGGGGACGGTTGAGGTTCCCACGGAGTTACTGCATGCAGTAACTTTGCGCGATAAACGTGGGGGCGTGGGATAGTGGGCGCAGTAGATCCCACAACCGCCCCCTCAGCTTCGCAGCCCACGAGGCTCTAAGTAGGGGGAGGAGGGGAAGCGGCGGAGCACGCGCGTCCTGCCTCCCCACTGCTTCCTCTCCTTCTTCTCTCTCTCTGCACCTCGATCCTCGTCAAACGTTGTGGCGGTCCACTCACTATGAGCTCTTCCTCCGCCGTCACGCCCTCGACGGCGCACTCCGGTACCTGGGATGGTTCGGAGGTCCACGGCGATCACATTGATTTCCTCCACAAGACGCGTCGATTGCCCAGCGAGGACCTCGTGAGGGTCCGCCTCGCGCGGAGGGGAGAAATTTCACCGGCGCCGCAGGAGGGCGAGCGGGTCCTCTTCCGCTTGCACTGCCTACGCGGCCTGGGCCTGCCGGCAAGCAATTTCTTCCACTCCTTCCTCGAGTTCTACGGACTGCAGCCGCACCACCTCACCCCCAACACGGTGGTGCTACTGTCCGCCTTCGTCACTTTGTGCGAAGGCTTCATCGGCGTTCTCCCCACCATCGAGCTCTGGGGGGAGTTCTTCTACTCCAAGCTCGGCACCCAAGCCGCGGGCGTGCCGGCTCAGTGCGGCGTGTTCATCACCGTGCGGAGGTCGGGGGCCGACAACCCATTTCCCCCCATCAGGCTGATCAAGTCGGTGAAGATGTGGCAGCGGTTGTACTTCTACATGAAGAATGTGTCCGCGGAGGGTGATTGGGTCAATCTGCCGGCCTACATAGCCGGCCCGCCGGTAGGGAGGCAGCCCAACTGGTCGCACCGGGCCCGGACGTTGACGCCTGCAGGAGCCGGCGCCGTTGTGCGGCTTCGAGTGCTGACACAGTCGGAGGGCCTGACCGCCTTCGTGGCGTGCCGAGTGCTTCCCCTCCAAAGTCACCCCCACATGATCTGTCAGATGAGCGGGCACCGGGACCCGAGTCAGATGTGCACCAAGGAGATGCCTCACAAGGAGGTAGCCTACATGGTGAACTATCTTGTGAGCTGCGACCTCAACGAAGAGTGGCAGTTAGGCAAGGAGCCGTATTCACGTGCTGCCCCTCCGCCTCTGGTGAGTCATTTTCCTTTTCTCTTTTTCTTTGATTCTTCTAACATCTTTACTGCCGAGTCCGTCTTGTCCGTTCTGACCAGTCGGCTTTGGTCAGAACCCCCTCCACCAGCCAGCAGCCGGCACCGTGGGGCCGGACCGCAAGTACCTCCCCGACCAAGCGGAGAGCGATGTGGACGACCCTGACTTGGGGGCGGCGGCCCTGGAGGACGATGCCAAGGGAGGAGGCGACGCAGCAGGTGGCCCGAAACTTGGGGCCAGTCTCAAGGACTAGCCTGATGATGACGAGGAGGTCGCCCCGCGCCACCAGCCAGGAGCCGGCCAGCCGGGCACGGGCTCGTCAGCCCCGTCGGACACCCAAGGCGGCGGCAAGAAGCGCAGGGCCGGGACGAGCCTGTTCGACAGCCGGCCGAAGAAGCCCAAGGGCTCAGCCGCGGCGACCAAGCGGGACGAAGCGGCCACAAAGGCCAACCGCTTCTGCAAGGTGGTGAAAACACCGCAGCTGATTTCGGCGTAAGTACTACCTCCCTTTGTACCTTCACATTGCTTTATTGAGTTTGTCTGAAATCCCTTTGCTTTATTTTCCGGACTTTAGGGCCCTGCTCTCTCTTGAGAAGTCGGCCGCCGGCTCCGTCTTAAAGTCGGCGGAGACCTCCTCCACCACCCAGCGGATTGATCCCGCCGCCGACCTCCGGGAGGCGACAGAGCGGAACACGCGGGAGGCGCGTGAGGAGCGGGAAGCCGCCCGCCTGAAGAAGGCGGAAGCCGACAAGGCAGAGGCCGTCGCCCTAAAGAAGCTGGCAGAAGCCGAGTCCATCGATGCGGAGAAGAAGCACACTGAGGAAGCCGCACACCGCGAGTGGGCAGTGTTTGTCGTCCCCTTGAACTCTACGCCACCGCCATTGGAGTTAACAGCGTAGACCGGGGAAGTCAATGACGAGAACCCGGTCATGGAGAGGGACACCGACGTCACTGCCACGCCGGAAGTCATTGTGCCGCCACCGCCGCCCTCCGGAAGCGTGCCAGGCGGGTAACCGGCGGACCCGCCAGTGCCGCCAACCGGAGGCGTGGCGGCGACGGGCCTGGTCCTCGAGGTCAGCACGCCGACGCGCCGCCGTTTCGTGAAGGCGGCCTCAGTGCTGCGCCCTCTGGAGACCGGTGCTGTGAGCTCCACGATCTCGGACACCAAGGTGTCGAGCGCCGTGCCCACCGGGTGGGTGCGGGGAGGCGGGACGGGCCCGTTGAACCGGGCGCTCTTGGACATCCAAGCCAAGCTCCGGGTCGAGGGCGACGCCATCAAGGAGTGCACCAAGGCATATCTGGCGTCGCGAACAGCCATCCGGGTACGCATCCTTCCGTTTTATTTTTGCTTTCCTTGTTTTTCTTTGTGGGGGCGCGCCAGTGCACCCACTGGGTGTAGTCCCTGAGTTACGGGCCGGATGCTCAGCAGGCGGCTCGGAACTCTAATCGGTGAGTTCCAAGTACCAACACTTTTTCTAAAATTTTGATGCAGGATTACCACAATCTTCGCGTGACCTCCTTCAACGCCAATGTCGAGGAGCTGGCCAAGCGGACCGCCGACTTGTTAGACAGCCGGGGTGAGTCTTCTTGTTTCTCTATGGGGCGCGCTGGCGCACCCGAGGGCTTTAGTCCCCGATATTCGGGCCGACTACTGAGTAGTCGGGCCAGATCTCCCCGGCGACCTTTCTTCTTGTTGACGACTGACATCCCTCCCTTTCCTTCTTCAGAGGCCAACGCTGCCCTTCAGCAGCCGCTTCGCAAAGTCAACACCGCGCTGCACGTCAAGGAGGAGGAGTGTGGCCGGCTGACGGAGGAGCGCGACCGGCTGGCTACGCAGCTGGCGGAGCAGAAAGAGCTGCTTTAGAGGGCCCAGAAGGAGGTGGAGGACAAGGAGACCGCCCTTCTTGCCGAATTTGTGTCCGAGCACTCCTCCTGGACCGACAAGGAGGCGACGCTAGTCTCCGGCTTCCAAGCAATCAAAGATCTTGTCGATGGTGAGCTTCCCCTCATTTCCTTTTCTAGGCTGCCGACTGCTAGTTGAGTCGGCCTTAAATTTTTAACCTTGTTTCTTCGTTCTTCTTCCTTAGCAGACTTCTTCCCCGGCCATTCGGACGCCGCCAATCAAGCCATCGAGGCTGATCGTGAAGCACGGAGGGCGGACGATGCACAGATTGCCGCCAACGCCCCCCGAACTATTGGTGTGCAGATTCTTAGCATTGAGGCCCTCCTTCGGCCGGCCCACCGGATGCTGCACCGGCTTCAACGTGTCGGCGCCCAGGCGATTGCCGCCCTGTGGCCGGATATGTAGGCACCGCGCACCCCTAGTCGGACTACCGACTGGCTGGAGGTAGCAGCCGGCCGTCTTGGGGCCTGGAAGGGTTCTTCGGCCCAGGCTGGATCATGCCGGGCTTTAGAATTCGCCAAGGCGTGGTATCCTGGGCTGAGTTTAGCCCAGTTAGCCACATTCCGGCTGGAAGCTCAGGCGGAGCTGGCAGCGGTGGAAGACGATCTCGTAAAGCGCGCCGCGTCGATCGCCGAGTACACCGACACCAGCGTATTCGTCCCAGAGCGGGCTGAGAATGGCGAGGAGGCGCCGTCGGAGTGGATCGGGCTGAACTCGGATGACGGCGAGGACTCGACGGAGGTGATCGACTCCAGTGGCAAAGAAGAAGGCGAGGAGGGGAAGGAGACGAGGAGGAGGCGCCAGAAGTCGAGGCAGACGGCCAGCCCCAGCTCGACCGCGCCTCTAGTAACGAGCCGCGCCCAACTGAGCCGGCTGTTGCCAGAGGTGATCAAGCGAAGACAAACTAGCCAGCCGTGCCGGCAACTGGCACCACCGACCCCTCCGTTCCTCTGAGTCCGTCCGCGGCTTCCTAGGCTGCCACTTTATCTTTGTTTTACCTGCTTAGCAGTCTCAATGAACTTGTTATTTTGCACAATTCCACCCACTAGGTGTATCTCGAACTTTTGTTTGATGATTCGGCCAAGGGCCTTTCTACGTAAATATTTATCCCCGTTCTATCTCTTCTTGCTTATTGCTCTTTGAATTTTTCCTTTGCCGCCTTCCCTTGGTTGCCGTCTTGCCAGTCGGACAGCCGCTCTGCGGAGTGCCGCTAGATCAAATACTTGGCTTCTTTGGGAAGGCAAGTACTTAGCCTTTTAGAGTTTTTAGCAAGTTGATTTAGAAAACGGCAAGCCGGCTGCTAAAGAGTCGGTTGTAAAAGGCTGAAAGCCGGCTTTAAACTATGAGCAAGCTTTGAGTCCTTATCCATTTTTCATATGGACACCCATTCTACCTTACTCCTACTCGCCAGACAGTCGCTCTGCGATCTGCGGCTTCTAACAGGAGACGGCTTAAGTTCCACACATTACTTGCTCGGCTGCAGGAACTCGTTTCATAGCTCAAGTCGGCAAGTCCCCTGGCCGACTAGTCGAACCCGGTACCAAGTGGCATAACAAAGAATAACATATTCATAGGCATAACTCTTTTATCATATAGATAAAAGAAGGCAGTCCCCGAGCTCTTCTCGAGGGGCCCGAAGTCTTCATGCTTTAATACAAAAGGTAGCGTGATACATACTGCATTAACTGTAAAATCTTCGGAGGAGGTTTGCATTCCATGGCCGCTTCATATTTTTGCCGGAGTCATCCCTTTTGCGTGCTCGGGGCTTCTGAGCATCGATCAGGTAGTAGGAGTCATTGCCAACACTTTGCTGATGCTGAAAGGGCCTTCCCAGGGTGCTGAGAGCTTGTGCTGGCCAGCTGTTCGCTGAATTAGCCGGAGCACAAGGTCTCCTTCTTGGAAAGATCACGGCTTGATCTTCTGATTGTAGTATCGGCATAGGCTCTGCTAGTAGATGCTGGACCGGCTGAGCGCCAACAGCCGGCCCTCTTCCAGCAGATCGACACCGTCTTGACGTGCTTCCTCCGCTTCCTCCTTGGTGTACATGGTGATTCGGGGGGAGTCAAACTCTATGTCCGTTGGGATGACGGCTTCGGCACCGTAGACGAGGAAGAAGGGCGTGAAGCCAGTTGACTTGTTTGGAGTCGTGCACAGGCTCCAAAGGACGGCTGGCAACTCGTCAAGCCAGCAGCCTGCCGAGTGCTCTAGTGGCTCGACCAGCCAAGGCTTGATGCTGGATAGGATTAGGCCATTTACTCGCTCTACCTGGCCGTTGGACTGCAGACGGGCAACAGAAGCTAAGTCCAGTCGGATGCCATGCATCGCGTAGAAACGGGCCAAGGCACCTTTGGCAAAGTTTGTGCCGTTGTCAGTGATGATGCTGTGCGGTATGCCATACCGAGTTGTGATGTCGGAGATGAAGGTTACAGCGGTCGGACCATTCAAACTCTTGATTGGTTTTGCTTCTATCCACTTGGTGAACTTTTCCCCTGCAACAAGTAAGTGAGTCAAACCGCCTCCTGCCATCTTGAATGGTCCGACCATGTCCAGGCCCCAAACAGCGAAGAGCCAGGCAATGGGAATAGTGCAGAAGCCGGCTGATGAGGCTTAGAGCGGAACTTCTGGCACCCCTTGCATTTTTGGACCAAAGACTTGGCGTCTTCAAGAGCAGTCGGCCAGAAGAAGCCATGGCAGAAAGCTTTGGCGACGAGTGCTCTCGAAGCCGCATGGTGGCCACACTCGCCTTGATGGATGTCCTTGAGAATTGCCTGGCCTTGCTCTGGCTCCACACAGCGCTGGTAAACACCAGTGACACTACGCCTTACGAGCTCTCTATTGACTATGGTGTACGTTGCCGCCCGACGTTGTACTTGCCGAGCCGAGATCTCATCAGTTGGCAGCTCTTTGTTCACCATGAATTTCTGGATGGGCTGAGCCCATGAAGGTGCTGCAATTTCTGCAACAGCCAAGACTACGACTTGGACGAGGGCGTCTGGGCCGGGAGGTGGCTGGTTGGAGTCAGCAGGCCGCTTGCAGTGTTGATGAAGTCCCCGGGCGGATTGGCGCAGTCCCCGGGCCGGGCTCTGAAGTCTCCGGGCCGACCGCCACAGTCCCCGAGCCGGGTGCGACTGCCACGATTCCCGTGCCTCCTGCCGAAATACTCGTTCTGTTTGCGGGGGCTCTTGAATCGGATCCGACTACTTCAGGAGGAGCCGGCACGAAGATAGAGTCTGACTCCGGCGATGGCTTGACAGACGGCTTGAGGAGGCGCTGGAGGGCGACGCCGGACGGTATCGCCTGACGGGTGGAGCCGATTCGCGCCAGGGCATCTGCTTGGTCGTTGTCGTTTCTTGGTACATGGAGAAACTTACACCCCACAAAATATCCGCTGAGTTGCTGTACGAGGAAGCGGTAGCTCGCCATGTTTGCGTTCTTGGCGTCCCAATCGCCTGACGACTGCTGGACCACCAAGTCGGAGTCACCGTAGCACAGGATCCGATGAATGCCGAGCTCTTTGTCTAGCCGGAGCCCGTGAAGGAGTGCCTCGTATTCGGCGACGTTGTTGGAGGCGGCAAAATGGATTTGCAGCACATATTTGAGCTTGTCGCCTTTGGGAGAGGTGAGGACGATGCCAGCTCCCAAGCCGGTGCGCATCTTGGAACCATCGAAATGCATTCGCAAATGGGTGGAGTTGGGCGCTAGCGGTAGGTACTGGGTTTCGGCCTAGTCGATGAGGAATCGGCCAGCGCTTGTGATTTGATGGCAGTGCGAGGTTGGTAGTAGATGGTGTAGGGGGCCAAACTTATGGCCCACTTGGCCACTCGACCCGAAGCGTCTCGGCTGCCGATGATCTCGGCTAGAGGAGCCGTGCAGACCACAGTGATTGGATGTTCTTGGAAGTAAGGCTTCAATTTCTTGGCGGCAAAGTGCATGCCATAGCACATCTTCTAGTAGTGGGGGTAGTTTTGCTTGGAGGTCGACAGTTCTTCACTCAAATAATATACCGGTCTCTGGACTGGTAGCGCCTTGCCTTCCTCCTTGCGTTCTACCACAATGACTGTGCTGACTAGTCGGCTGGTGGTAGCGATGTAGAGGAGCATGGGCTCCTTAGGAGTCGGAGCCGCCAAGACAGGTGGAGTAGTCAGCATCTTCTTTAGTTGGAAAAAAGCTTCGTCTGCCTTGTGGTTCCACTCGAAAAAAGTGGTCTTCTTCATGAGTTGGTACAGGGGAAGAGCCTTCTCGCCCAGCCGACTGATGAATCGGCTGATGGACGCCAAACAGCCGGTGATCTTTTGTACGTCCAACAATCGGCTGGGTACCTCCATCCTTTCGATGGCCTTGATCTTCATGGGGTTGCATTCTATGCCGTGTTCGCAGACCAGGAAGCCAAGGAGCTGGCCGGCTGGTACTCCGAAGACGCACTTCTCCGGGTTGAGCTTGATCTGAAATCGGCGCAAATTCTCAAAGGTCTCCTTGAGGTCTTCCAGCAGTGTTCCATGCTTCTCCGTCTTTACCACCACATCGTCCATGTAAACATGAACATTTCTGCCGAGCTGCTTGAGGAGGCACTTCTGCATGCATCATTGGAAGGTGGCGCCGGTGTTCCTCAAGCCGAACGTCATGGTCAAGTAGTAGAAAGCTCCCAATGGCGTGATGAAGGCGGTCTTCAGCCTGTCGGCTGGGTTCAACTTGATCTGGTGATACCATGAATATGCATCCAAGAAACTCAACATCTCGCATCCGGCTATGGAGTCTATCACTTGGTCGATCCTTGGCAAAGTGAATGGGTCCTTGGGGCATGATTTGTTGAGGCTAGTGTAGTCAATACACATTCTCCATTGCTTGTTCTTCTTTAGTACTAGGACCGGGTTGGCCAGCCATTCTGGAAAGGATACTTCCATGATGAAGCCGGCCGCCAGCAGCCGGGCTATTTCTTCTCCAACAACTCTTCTCTTCTCTTCTAACAAGCAGCGCAAAGGCTGCCTAACTGGCTTGGCATCAGATCGGACGTGTAGTTTGTGCTCGGCAAATTCAGACGGGACACCCAGCATGTCTTTGGGGGACCATGTGAAGATGTCTCGATTCTCACAGAGGAAATCGACAAGCTCGCCTTCCTATTTGCTGTCAAGGTTGGCGCCTATGCCAGTGTACCTCTCTGGGTGCTCTGGGTCCAAAGGTATCTTCTTTGTTTCTTTGGCCGGCTTGAAAGAGCCCTCAGCTTCCGACTCCCTTGGATCGGGTGACATCTCTGGCTGTTTGCTTGCCATCGCCAAAACCTAGTCAAGCAGTCGCTTCTCAGCTGTGATCACGAGGGACTCGGCCAGCCGACTGCTCTCTGATGCGCAGGCGGACTACTTCTTGTAGTCGCCAGTTATGGTCAGGATCCCCTTGGAACTCGGCATCTTCATCTTGAGGTAGGCATAGTGGGGGACGACCATGAACTTGGCCAGGGCAGGCCGGCCAAGCAACGCATGGTATGGGCTCTCTAGGTCCACCACCTCGAACCAAATTGACTCTCGACGGAAATGGTCTTTGTCTCCAAAGAGGACGTCGATCAAGATCTTGCCGATTGGTGAGCAGGAAAGGACGGCAACTATGCCGTGGAACACCGTCCGGCTGGACTGTAGTTGCCTCTGCCTGATTCCTAACTTCTCAATGGTGTCTTTGTACAGGATGTTGATGCTGCTGCTGCCGTCTATCAGGACTCTGGAGAAGCAAGCAGCTCGTTTGTCCGTGGCAAAGGTGGTGTCCAAAACCAAGGCGTAGGAGCCGGGTTTGGGCATTACTTCTGGGTGGTCAGCTCTGCTCTAGCTGATGGGCTTCTTAGACCAATGCATGAACTCTGGGGTGTCAGATGCTACTGCATTCACCTCCTGCTGCTGCTGCCGCCTGCTGCGTCGATCGTCGGCCACACTGGTGAACACTACATAAGCTCCCTGCTCTTCCGGGTACTCGTCTTGTACTACGCCGACTGGTCTGACCGCCGGCTGCTGGGGCGGAGGAGGAGGCGGCTGCCCCGCAGGTGGGGGAGGCAAAAGTCCATCTCCCTTGGCTATCCTGGTGAGCCAGTGGCATTTCCGAGTGGTGTGGTTGGACGGTTTTGCGCCACTGTGGAACTTGCAAGGTCCATCCAAAGTCTGCTCATATGAGAAAGCCGGTGCCAGTTGGGCTTGCCGCCCTTCTGGCATTTGGGCGGGGGCTGCCCTTCCAGCTGCTGGTTTTCGACTGTCGCCACCTGCCGACTGGTGGAAGTTGGTGGTGGGGCTTTGCACTTGTGGTCGTTCTGCGGTTGACGCCGACTGGTGTCTCCGGCCGGGGTTCGAGGAGCATGAGGAGCCACCTTGCCGTTCGTGCTAACTTGAATCTCCGTCTTCATGGAGGAGTCGGTCGTGGCATACTTGTCCGCTATGATCAGCAGCTCGTCGAGGGTTTCTGGCTCATCGCACAGAAGCTTCTACTTGAGGAGGGTGCCCTCTCGGCATCCAGCTGTGAAGTACTCAATGGCCTGCACCTCGTGCACGCCTTCGTAGGAGTTGCGAAGCTCGGCCCAGCGTGTGAGTCCCATCGTTCCACTGTTCTTGGGCGGCCGTCTCGGTCACGCTCTATGGTGATGCGAGTCCGACTGCGGCTGGTAGCCGGCTCCTTGTCTTTTCTTCCGCGAACGCCACCAGCTGGTGTCTGAGACTCTGCGCCTTGGTCTCGGCCTGGAAGCAGGTTGTCATTCTGTCGGCGCGGCACATCAGTGTGGCAGTCGGCTTCGTTCTGCTCAGCAGCCGCGTCAAGGAATTGCTGGACGCGCTCCATCATCAAGCGACGTTCTTCGCCCTCGAACTTGTCCAGCTCGTCCGCCGCCGCCTGGGCGGCTCGAATGTTCTCCGGAGGCGTGGTATAGACGGGGCGATTCGCCTCGAAGAGATCGGCGATAGCCGCGCCGCGCTGCTGGACCGTGCCAAGGCGGCTAGGCCCAGCCGCAGCCGGCGTGCCGCCCACAGCGCGGTCCATCTCATGCTGGTAGGCTTCTGACAAGCGTCTCATGCTGTCCAGCTTTTTGGCGCCTTCGAATAGCTGAAGGCGGCGTGCCTCCAGCGTGTCGGCGTCGGTGTCTTCGGGGATGGGCGCTGCGAGGTCTTGTAGCGCCGCATTGAGCGGGTCATAATCACCCCGGCCAGAGTGCTCGCCATGATCAATGGCCAGAACTTCCGTGATGGTGCTTCCGCCGCCCACCGCGTGAGGAAGCGGCTCGTCGTAGACCACCATGTTGGTGGGGAACGTGTCAAGCGACGCGGTGTCGGAGTCGACCAACATCGAATGGGTGGAGCCTACGGACTCCAAGTCCCCAGCTGGCTTGCTGGCGACATGGAGTTGATCGAGGAGGACCACGAGGAGGCTTTCGGGGCCGCCTGCTCCTGCGTCGGTTGCGGGCTTGTCGGAGAGGCAGACCTCGCCGACAAGATCGGTGAGGCAACTGGCCGCGCAGGCGATTTCAGCACCATGCAGCGCGTCGGCGCAGACTCCGTCTGGCGTGCCGGGCTGGCTGCGCTCGCCAGGGAGAAAAAGGGTTCCCGTCCAGAACAGGTCTCCGGACGATGGTGCACTAGGCCCCACGGTGGGCGCCAAATGTCGGGGGTTGGGTGCGACATGTGCCAATGGATGGCTTATCATGGTGGGGGCGAGTAGAACATTGCCGGTGCCTGGAAATGGGATGAGGCGTAGACACGAACGCCGGCGTACTTTACCCAGGTTCGGGGCTCTCCTAGGAGATAACACCCCTAGTCCTGCTCTGCGGGGTCTCCCCATGATCACTAAGGCAAAGTGAGTACAAAGGTGCTCCTCGAGCCGTATCTATGGGTAGGAGAAGGCAGGGCTAGCTCTCTCCTTCCTCTAAGGTCTTGTCTAGTTCTAATGAAGCAGAACCCCTTGCATGGGTGCCCTTGGGGGTTTATATAGGCCTACCCCCCAGGGGTACAATATAAACTATCTGGGTGCGGGGCCCAACTGTCAGTCTCTTCGCCTGCGGGCCCTCGTGCCGACTACTGGGGCCTGCCGATTGGTGGGCCCAGACGACTGGTCTGGTACGGACGCGACAGGTCGTGCCCCCCGCTAGCGGGTCCTGGCAGGCGATTACTGTAGCCACTCCCCGTCTCGTCTGGTTTATGGCGCGTGGGACCCATGGGAGGGGCAGGACGACTCCTGTAGGCCGACTCCCTACGGATCCGACTCGCGGCGCCCTTGCCGTCTTCTGGATTCTCACTGACTGGTAGGGCCTGCCATCCGTGGACCGTACCGTCAGGCCGTCGTGGGTACATGACTCGGCCCACTGTTGCTGACGTCAGGGATGGCATGGCAACAGTGCTGCGCTAGACGGAGATCTCCGCTGGTACAGTGCACTGTGTCCTAGCCATCTCTTGGGAAATGGGAGGGAGTGGGCTTCACTATCGCCACTCCCCGTCCCATCCCCCCTAATGAGGGCATGTGCTTTGTTGGTGTCGTGGGCTGACTCCCCGTGGCCGGCTTCTCCGGAAGCCGCCAGTCGGAGTCGGCCGGTCTTGATCTCATCTCTAGGACTCGGACGCATATGCGCAGCCGGCTGTTCCTTCAGCCGCTCTCCTGAAGTCGGCTCTCCGTCTGTCGTCTTGAGGGGCACAGTCAGCCCCGATGTCTTGAAAGGTTATGGGCCTCGGGTTAGCCTACCCATGGCCCATTACTCCAACACTTCCGGTTCCCCGACTACACAGCACCCCCATTTCCTCTCCCCCTCCCGCAAAAACGACTAACTCCACAGCACCAGAGCATCTTACATCACGCCGTTCGTACTTCATCACCCTTTCTCCCCTCCCCTCTCAAAACCCTAGACTGCTCATCCACCGGCGTACCATAGCCCATTCATGGCCAGCGGCGTCCACCTCGCCGGATCTGCTTCTGCGGCCGCATCTACCCCTCCCACCTCCCCTAGAAACGAGTAGACCGCTCATCCACCACTGTACCACAGCCCATTCAGTGCCGGCCTTGTCACGGCGCCGAATCTGCTTCGCCGGTACTCTCGTCAACCGTCGCGCATCTGCAACGGTTCATTCATACTCCCCATCGGAGACGCTTCGTCCACACCCCCCGGAGCCGCCCCACCGACGCCCCCGTTGATGGCCTCTGATCCTCTTCGCCGACACCTTCCTCAACCCTACCGGAGCCGCTTCGCCGACACCTTCCTCAACCCTACCGGAGTAGCTTCGCCTATACCATTCTCAACCCTATCGGGGCCGCTTTGCCAACTCACAAGTCCACGGCCTCAGATCTGCTTCCTCGCACCCTCATCCAACCTACCGGAGCAGCTTCTGACGCCCCATTCACGGCCGCAGATCCGCATCGTCGACACCACCCTTAACCCAACCACCGGAGCAGCTTCTGACGCCCCGTCCACAGCCGCAGATCCGCATCGTCGACACCATCCTTAACCCAACCACCGGAGCAGCTTCACCTATGCCCTCGTCCACGGCCATAGATCCGCTTCGCCCACACCGTAGTCCACCCTACCGCAACCGCTCCACAAACACCCTATTCGACGATTCTAGATCTCCTTACCGGACCCCGACAGCCAGCGCAGCGTCATCACCCTCGACAATTCTAACCTGATTCCCACAGTCTGGAGAGATGCCAAGGGCCCGCCACGGCATAGGTACTTGTCACCTTTAAACCCGTCCAGCATCACTTGCCCGATGTACTTCAAATATACTAACCGGTCATTGTTACTTGTTATGCAGCTGGCAAAAACTACAAGGACGATGTTTCTCTGCATCTAACAGCTTGGCCAACCAAGATCCTGGACTGATGCATTGCTATGATCTTGTAAGCGCGTCTCTCTCTCTCTCTCTTGTATTGTTCTATGCCTGCCGGCGTGCTTTGCTAGGATTATTGACCAGTAATCCCTTTGTGCAGACAATGATTTCTACTACTGGCTGCTAAATTAGATATGTAGATGTCATACATGATACTACCTCGTACCTCCGTTCCTAAATATAAGTCTTTCTAGAGATTCCACTATAGGCTACATACGGAGCAAAATGAGTGAATCTACACTGGAAAATGCGTCTATATACATCTGTATGTGGTCCATACTAGAATTTCTACAAAGACATATATTTAGGAACAGGGGCAGTACATTACACAAAATCATAGGTGGCATGTAGGAATTCCAGTGCACTACATTAGGCTCCCTTAGAGTGCCTGCTAGTCCAGCATACAGAGTCATGGCTAGTTTATGGTACGCACACAATCGTTAATTGGTGGTTTAAATATGCGCAAGGGATATGCAATGTAGTATCATGTAGAGATGTCTGAAATTAGCCGTGTCAACTTGCAGATAGGGTTACACAATGAAAAAGTACAAGATGTATGTGGCAATTTCATGGAACATCGCAAAAAAAGGAGAGGCAGCGGTGAGCCTATGCAGTGTGCCATGGTACGTCACTCCTCCATTGCAATCATCGTGACATGTTATTTGTATGCCAGTTCTATTAGCCAAGTTTCTTAGGGACAGTTATTACGAGTTATCCTAAGAAAATAAGCACCTGTGAATATAAGCTCCATGTAATAAGCCAACCAGTTCTTTTCATTGCATTTTTAGCTTATCTTTGGTATGATCAGTGGAAAGTCTTGATTGCATTATATTTTTTCATTTTGCTGCCCATATGGAAATTAGTTTGACTTGCAAACATCACAAATTGAACCCAGTGCAGTAATTAATATGATAGGAAAATAGACCATCACTATTTGCTCAAAATGCAAATACAAAGATACCTTCTACTTGGCACAATCTACTTTGGTCAATGTTTTCCATAGATATCCCATTGCCTAATTTAAACAAAGAATGCATGACCCACATTTAAATGAAGAACAATTATTTATTGAAATTCGATGGTCCAAGTGGCTGGTTATTATCTTATAGCAGCACCACCTGAAAGCATCATATAGCAGCAGCAGCTCATAGCAACTCATCATACAGTAGAAGCAGTCTGCAATTCATCATATACCAGCAGCAGCTCATAGGAATTCATCATATAGCAGCAGGAGCAGCTCATAGCAATTCATCATATAGCAGCAGCAAGAGCAGCTCATAGCAATTCATCATATAGCAGCAGCAGGAGCAGCTTGTAGCAACTCATCATATAACAGCAGCAGGAGCAGCTTGTAGCAACTCATCATATAGCAGCAGCAGCTCATAGCAATTCATCATATAGCAGCAGCAGCTCATAGCAACTCATCATACAGCAGCAGCAGGTCATAGCAATTCATCATATAGCAGCAACAGGAGCAGCTCATAGCAATGCATCATATAGCAGCAGCAGAAGCAACTCATAGCAATTCATCGTATAGTGGATCAGAATGAAAATTTGGCAAAAAAATCAGAGGAGTTCCTCACCTTGTTGGATGAGCTCATCCTTCAACGGCACCTCAAGGCCATGGCCTAGGAGGAGGGGAGGGGGAATAAGGTGCCTTCTGTCGCAGTGTGGCATCAGCCATAGTTGTGCAGCGCCCGCCGGAGTAGTGCGTTGGACGAACCACAGTGGAGCAGCTGCTGGAGACCATGAGAATGAGGGGTGGCGCCAGAGGGAGGAGAAGCCAGAGAGATTTGCCCCTACCTACCGGCCATGTAGCCTAGCTGGACATAGCATCGTCGAGGACAAGGCCAGATGGGACCAGTGGCGACGACTCGCTAGAGGAACCCTAGTGCTGCAGGTAGGGGATCGAGGTAGAGGGAAAGGGGAGAGGAGATGCAAGCGGGTAGGGCAATGAATGCGTGCGTGTTTGTTTTTACTTGAAGGTCAGGTGTGACACGGGCGTCAGCAGTTGCATTTTGAGTGTAATATAGGCAGACAACAGAGTCATTTCACTATTCCCCTTCCCTTCAATTTTTAGTGAGGTTCTACCCGAAACACCCCCCTCCAAAGCAAAATTAGTTAAGCCCAAGCCCATAACTCAAAAATGACTTCTTTGCATCTTTTATGGCTTATTTTGACAATATGCCCTGAAAAGGCAGAATTGAACTGGCCCTTAACCTGCAATTCAATTGTGCGTACAATGATGAATCACTCCTGCCTGCTATCTGTACATTTAGGCATCATCATACATGGCATAACCTAATACATGTGCATTCCATTGTAGGATCTAGAATATGCAATGTTTATGTTAGTTCATACGTTGCACATGATGTTTAAATGCCCCTTAAATCTGGTCATTCAAGTGATGGTCTTTAAGCCTCCTTCTTTGCTTCTTTTCTTGATATGTAAGATTTGCTCACACATCTGTTCAATTGCTTGTTTGCATCAGCCAGCCATACTAGGACTGTTTGCTTTGATTACTTGTTGTTCTTGACATAACACTCTAACAGAGCTTGTCAACGATTTAAACACTAAGGGCTGCTGTAGTGGGGCCTTGTCTAACTCATAGGTGACATAAAGGTTTGGTTGTACACTGCAGTAGGCTCTCCAAGAGTACCTGGAGATCCAGTTCGAAGGTATGCCCAGTTTTTACATAGTGCAGACATAGTAAATGCTCATTTCATTGTGTGCAAGTGCAAGAGATGCGGCATGTTTCATTATGTGGTGTTGTTTTGTTATAACTCATTCTTTTGTGTTCACAGACTGGAAAGTATGCATATTTATCTTCCAAGGAGACGAGTAACTAGTTTGTGTCACCTTGCAGAGGGGGTGCAATGAAGATAAGATTGAGGATTTCCAAGTACAAGATGTTAGGAAGGAGCCTTGCAAGAGAAGTAGGAGCTGCGCTGAGCCTCTTCAACCTGCTAATGTAAGTCACTGTATGCAACTCAACAGTTCAATTCCTTGTTTGTTTCAGGCATAGTTAATTTTCTCTTTTCAATTGCTTTATTTGTCCTTAGTTAATGAGATGCCCAAATAATCATGCCTGATGTTCGGTACTTGTATCACTATTAGTTGACATAATTAAAAGCCTTACCATTTAATTACTCTACCAAAGTGTGCCTGAAGCTTTGAAGTCTATTAACCAACTATTATTGCATGAGGCTCACAATCTAGTTTATACTACGCTAATGATTGCATAGTTTTGCCTGATGTAGTATGTTTGTATGAAACCCTCTGCTGTCATTATGCTCCCTAATACTTAAATTGAGGCAAAGAATGGCCAACTGCTTGCTTACTTATACGCAACGTGCTGTCTAAATTTGTAACTTGTCTGTGTTTTCGATTGGGCCCCAACATCATGCTCCTCTGGTGAGCTAAGAGGGATTTCTGTATGCAGGCTGCAGAGACTATCTTTTTTATAATTTTTAAAATATCACCTGCTTATGCTTCATGACGTGTAACATTTTTTTTGAAAGTGACATGTAACATTATTGTTAGTCATGTTTTGCCATGTAGTACAAAATAGTGTCTTGTTCGCTTCACTATTGTAACTATATTTTTGCCCTAGTCATGTGTACTTACAGAAACATTTCAAGATGAAGTGACATCAACACAAAGATCTGCGAGCAGTGCGGCATGGCCGTTACCGAATGATTATGGATTGGAATTGGAATGTGCTGATGTTCTCGAGCATCAACTAGAGGTGGCAAGCCAACGTCTATATGATTGTCAACGTATAATCAACATGTTGAGACTGGACATGCAGGTATTAGATGTAGGAGTCAAAAAAATGAAACAAGACACTGAGGTAACCTTGAAGGAATTGGATATTTTGCAGACTGAAATTTGTGCTATCTGAATCCGGCCAATCCTATTTTCTGAAGAGATTATAGTTCAAATGGAATTAAGTTGGTGCGCGTCCATGATGTATGAGCTGTATTTGCCCAGTGTATGTAATTTGCTGTTTGTATATGTTTTATTATCACCTGTGTCGAACCATAATGCCCAGTGGGTATAATCGGCTGTAATTTCTTTATTGTATAGTGTAGGATTATTCTACGTTTCTATGCCTTGATCTCTTTGTTGTAATAGTGTAGGCTTTTTAGAGGTGATAGTATTGAGTAGGATAATTCTTTGAATATGCTATGTCGTTCAAACGGGGGCCCATTCGCCCGACCATGGCCCTTCACGGGCCATCGGATCCATGGGCCTTCTACGTCTCGTAGGATCCATGGGCCTTCTACGTCTTGTATGGTCCATGGACCTTCTACGTCTCATAGGATCCATGGGCCTTGTACGTCTGGTAGGATCCATGGGCCTTGTACGTCTCATAGGATCCATGGGCCGCCTGCTCATTTATGGGTCTTGTACGGGCCTTTAATGGAAATCATACGTTTTATGGGCTGACCATAACGGGCCATTAATAGGCCGTATTTGGTGACGCTATGAAAATGGCCCAACAGACTAACGGTCCACAAACGAGCCGACTGTAACGGGCCGTAAGTAACTGAATGCTGCAAATGAGCCCAAGAATAAATGGGCCCTCAGAAGGCCGAAAGTTAACTTGGGCTGGAAACGGCCCAACGGAATAATGGGCCGTTAATGGGTATAAAGTGATGCACTGTTCATTACGGGCCAGTTTCACCATGGGCCATTAATGGGTGTAAAGTAATACACTGTTCATTACGGGCCAGTTTCAGCACGGGCCGCTAATGGGCCAAGAGTTACAAAGGGCCTCATATGGCCCGAAAGACATCATGGGCTATATATGGGCCAGAAGTGAAAACGGGCTGGAATCATCTTGGACGGCCCAGATGACGCTACTGGGCCTAATTCGGATAGGGCGTAATGGGCCTTGGGTTAGCGGGCTGTAAATGGGCTATATGCGAACATGCCATTAATAGGCTTTCCATGGGCCGACCCGCCAGCTTTTGACCAAGTCAAATGGGCTGGCCTTTTCACAAGAATGGGCCACTGTTGGGCCGTGCCACGTGTCGACGTATCATAGGTCCAGTGAGTGGATGACATCTGTCCCAACAATGAGCCGACACGTGTTTCCTCTAGCCAATGATGATTTTACACGTGGAAAATCCCCATTGGTCGGGGATGTTAACGGGTTATTGGATCCAAAACCCGACCCGATAGCTTAACGACGTTCCGTTACAGTGGATGCCACGTCTCGGTCACCCTTGACGAAAGCACTTCTGTGACATGCGATTTATTGTCATGGAAGTGGACACTTCCGTGATGATAATTTTGGTAATGTCATGGAACACTTCTACGACAACACATGTATGACTATCTTGATTCTGTCATAAATTTGTCATGGATGTACATGCATGACAAAAAAGCGACCTACTGTGACAAACACGTATCATCACGGAAGTGTATTTTTTTGTAGTGTAAGGGTGTGCCCCAATGTGTGCCCCATGAAGCAGAAAGCACGGCGACATTTCACTGAGAAGCAATCCTTCATCGTCCAGGAAACCCACAAGCTGGAGGCAGTGGGTGTCATTTGAGAGGTTCGGTACCCCGAGTGGCTGGTGAACCCTGTCGTCGTACCAAAGAAAGGCGGGAAGGAGCACATGTGTGTTTACTTCACCAACCTCAATAAGGCTTGTTCCCAAGACCCGTTCCCGCTCCAGTGCATCGATCAGATTGTCGACTCCACCGCCGAATGTGACCTGCTGTGCTTCCTAGATGCATTCTCGGGTTATCACCAGATTAAGATGGCGGTGGAGGATGTGGAGAAGACGGCCTTCCTCACCCCATGTGGGGTATACTGCTACACTTACATGCCATTCGAACTGCACAACATAGGAGTAACCTTCCAGCGGCTGATGCACATCGCCTTTGGACGGAGCTTGGGAGAAACGCTGAGGCCTACGTCGACGACCTTGTGGTGAAGTCTCGGGAGGCGAGAACTTCCATTCAGGACCTGGAGGAGACCTTTGCGAGCCTGTGCCAGGTGGACTTGCGGTTCAAGCCGGAGAAGTGTGTGTTTGGTATCCCTTCCGGCAAGCTGCTGGGCTTCCTCGTGTCCCACAGGGGGATTCGGGCCAACCTGGAGAATGTCAAGGTGATAGAAGACATGAGCCCACCGGAAACTCTTCAGGAGATGCAGAAGCTTGTAGGATGCATGACCTCGCTTGGGCGCTACATCTCCAAGCTGGGAGAACGCGTCCTGCCGTTCTTCAAGCTGATGAAGAAGAAGGGCCCGTTCGAGTGGACCCTAGAAGCCGACCAAGCATTTCAGGACCTCAAGATATACCTGACCAGCCCTCCGGTGATGGTGGCGCCGCGCCCTCACGAGCCCCTTGTAACACCCCAGATGTAACTTGCCATATTTGTACTCCGACTCTTGCCATTTCGGATTTAAGTTATGAGATTCCCTTCATGGTTGGGTTTTGTCTTCGTTTTGCATTTTGTTCATGTCATGCAATTCATATCATGTCATCATGTGCATCGCGTTTGCATACGTGTTCGTCTGATGCATCCGAGCATTTTCCCCATTGTCCGTTTTGCAATCCGACACTCCTACGTGCACCGGCGTCCCCTTTTGTCTCTTTTCGTGAGCGGGTGTTAAACGTTCTCGGAATGGACCGAGAGTTGCCAAGTGGCCTTGGTACACCACCGGTAGACCGCCTGTCAAATTTCATGTCATTTGGAGTCCGTTTGATACTCCAACGATTAACCGGGGAACCGTAAAGGCCTCATGTGTGTTTCAGCCCAACACCCCACCAAAACGGCCCAATAACCCTTCCAAACCCCTTCCATGTCCTCCGCCGTTGGATCATGATCGCGTGGGCAAAAACTACACCCCATTTGGACACTCCAAACTCCTCCTACCTATAAATATGTCCTCCCCATCCAAAATCCCGGATGAAACCCTAGCAAATTCCCCTCTCTGCCGCTGGACAAAATCCCCACTGACGGACATGTCCACCGCCCTCGCTGCCGCCACGTGTTGCCTCCTGGTTCGTTGAGACGTCGCGCCCACTTCGCCATCCACCCGCGCGCTGGCCCGCGCGTCCGCCCGCCGCCGCCTGCGAGTCGTGCCTCCCAGCGCCGACCTCCGCCGTCGTGCTCCAACTCCACTGCACCAACTCCGGCCGGCTGCCTCTGCGTCGGAGCGCCGTTGCGGCGCACCTTGCCGCGCCTCTCTGCTGGCGCGCGCCCGTGCCAACTCTGACCTGCGCGCTGCCCTCACCGCCATCTCCTCCATCGCCACCCCGGCTCCGCCCGACGCCGGCGACCCCTGATCCGGCAAGTCCCTCTTCTCTGGCGAGGCCCAGCGCAACTCCGGCCGTCTTCCGGCAATCCTCATTTTCCGCGTCACGAAACCCTAGATCCAGTCTGGAGGGGTAAATTTCCACTAAGTCTTTACCTCTGCAACATTTTCAGGCTTTGTTCAACATGCCATAACTATGTGACCGTAGCTCCGTTTCATGCGCATAATATATCAAAATGTTCATCATGATGTGCTCTTCATTTTGTTCCATTGTGGCATGCTTGTTTGAGTCCATATTGATGCCCTAATCATGGATGCAAGAGTGCTATAAATTGTTAGGTGGTGATTCTTATCAGAGTATGAGGATTTGTCATTTTTGCTACATTTGTTGTGTGCTGCATATGGACATGAGCTCTACATGTACTTTGATCTATGCCACGCCATCTTTGCAGGGGTGTGTGCCATGTATTTTTCTGATAGATGTGGTGACTAGAACAAGCATGCAATGTAGCCTTCGTGATATTTTTGATTTCAGGGACTTAGGATTTTACCAAGTCCTTGCTCTGCTATTATTTTTATGTCATGTATCCATGATGCTATAGTGAGATCCATGCTTGTTTTGAGTTGCTTCAGTAAGGATTATTTGGACATATGGTTGTGATATATCTATCCATGCACCTGTTTGCAATTATGGAGTGCCCTAGCATGACTTAATCTTGCTCTACTTTTGCTATAAAATGTTCCTGGTAGATTGTTTACATGTTAATCAATTTTGCCATGGTTGTTGTAGTTGATCCATGCATGTTATGAACTTGCTCTTGCCTTGGTTAGCTATATGAACATGTCTTCTTGCTATTTCTATACTTAGTTTGTCATGCAAGGCTTTGTGATGAGTGAATCGAGCTCGCAAATATGCCTTCATAACTCTGTTTTTGCCATGCTCAGTTTTCTGCTAAGTCTGAATCTGTTAACGAAATTCGCTATGTTTACATGGGTGCCATCATATCTTCTGTGCCTTTTTGGCTGATGGTTAGTAAGGGACTTTTCTTCTATGCTTTGAGTAGATGCATGCCGTGCCTTTTTTGCTATGATCTGATCCTGTACCATGTTGTTTTCTTGCTCTAAACATGACTTCTTGATGTTATTCCTGGCATGTTAGTTATTTCTCTAAGTCTGTGAAGCTGATAACGTTTGCACTTTTGCCATGCTTGTTTGAACCTGCTCTTGCGTGATTTAGTCATAGCTCAGTGTTCATCTTTTGTCAAGCATCTTTAGTAGATCACTGCCATGTGCTTTGTTGCTTTGTTGGAGTGCAGTAGCTTAGTTTCTTGTTGCATTCTAGTTGGCATCGTGGTGTTAATCGCAGAATTGTGTCATTCTTGTTTTGCTTGCCATTTGCAAACCGTGCATCCGATTCCGGTGATCTTTATATCGATTTCGACCAAAATCATCTCATCTTTCCAGCGGCACACTTGGTTTTCCAAGATGATTCCCGGTTCAATATTTCCCTTCCGAAGCACGCATATGCATTGCATATCACATCTCACATATCATGCCATGTTTTGCATCATATTGCTTGTGCATTGCACCATGATTGATTGTTGGTCCTTTGCTTGTGTTCTTGCTTTGGGTAGAGCTGGGATACGAGTACGCGATCGAGGAACCTGTTGAGTACGCTAACGAGGATTAAGCTTTCGTCAACTCTGAGAACTTTGCAGGCAAGATGACCATACCCTCGAAATCACTTCTATCTTTGCTTGCTAGTTATTCGCTCTATTGCTATGCCGCGATACCTACCACTTTCTATATCATGCCTCCTATATTGCCATGTCAAGCCTCTATCCCACCTTTCCTAGCAAACCATTGTTTGGCTATGTTACCGCTTTGCTCAGCCCCTCTTATAGCGTTGCTAGTTGCAGGCGAAGATGAACTTTGTTCCTTGTTGGAACATGGTTATTGTTGGGATATCATTATTATATATTGTTTACTTTAATGCATCTATATACTTGGTAAAGGGTGGAAGGCTCGGCCTTATGCCTGGTGTTTTGTTCCACTCTTGCCTCCCTAGTTTCCGTCATACCGGTGTTATGTTCCTTGATTTTGCGTTCCTTATGCGGTTGGGTGATAATGGGAACCCCTTGACAGTTCGCTTTGAATAAAAATCCTCCAGCAAGGCCCAACCTTGGTTTTACCATGTGCCACCTAAGCCTTTTTCCCTTGGGTTTCGCGGACTCAAGGGTCATCTTTATTTTTAACCCCCGGACCAGTGCTTCTCTAAGTGTTGGTCCAACCTGAGCGATGTCCGGCGCCCCCTGGGCAACCAGGGTCTATGCCAACCCGATGTCTGGCTCATCCAGTGTGCCCTGAGAACGAGAAATGTGCACCTCCTATCGGGATTTTCAGCACATTCAGGCGGCTTTGCTGGTCTCGTTTTACCATTGTCGAAATGTCTTGTAACCGGGATTCCGAGTTTGATCGGATCATCCTGGGAGAAGGAATATCCTTCGTTGACTGTGAGAGCTTGTGATGGGCTAAGTTGGGACACCCCTGCAGGGTTTTGAACTTTCGAAAGTCGTGCCCATGGTTATGGGCAGATGGGAATTTGTTAATATCCGGTTGTAGAAAACCTGACACATAACTTAATTAAAATGAATCAACCGCGTGTGTATCCGTGATGGTCTCTTTTCGACGGAGTCCCGGAAGACAACACGGTCTCGTGTTATGCTTGAACGTAAGTAGCTTCAGGATCACTTCTTGATCACTATTAGTTTCTCGACCGTGCTTTGCTTCTCTTCTCGCTCTCATTTGCGTAAGTTAGGCACCATATATGCTTACTGCTTTACTGCAGCTCCACCTCACTACCTCTTTCCCTACCTTAAGCTTAAATAGTCTTGATCGCGAGGGTGTGAGATTGCTGAGTCCCCGTGACTCACAGATACTTCCAAACAGGTGCAGGTGCCGATGATGCCAGTGCAGGGGACACTATCGAACTCAAGTGGGAGTTCGACGAGGATTCAGGTCGTTAGTATGTTTCTTTTCCTGATGATCAGTAGAGGAGCCTAGTTGGGGCGATTCGGGATCTAGCATTTGGGGTTGTCTTTCTTTATTTTGGTTCCGTAGTCAGACCTTGATTGTATTCTGGATGATGTATGATATATTTATGTATTGTGTGAAGTGGCGATTATAAGCCAACTCTCTATCCCTTTCTTATTCAGCACATGGGATGTGTAAAGATTACCCCTCTTGCGACATGCCTACCATGCGGTTATGCATCTAAGTCGTGCCCCGACACGTGGGAGATATAGCCGCACCGTGGGTGTTACACCCCTGGTGCTTTACCTTTCCGCCACTCCCTACTCCGCCAGCGCAGCTTTGGTGGCGGTTCGGGAGGAGTGCCAAGCCAGGGGGTTGCCGCGCCACGTCGCATCACCAGCCAAGGCAATGCAGGACCCGGAGGGCACTACAAGGGCTGAAGCAAGGACAATGGGTGACTAGGCCCAGCAGGACGGTGTTCGCAGGCCGGCAGGGGCCCCAGCAGGCGATCGGGCTCTTGAGGTCCCATCATCTCAGGAGGCACCCCAACTGCCGGTAGGCACAAGCTCCGTCAACGTTCCTGCCCTCGTCGAGCACCTAGTGTATTTCGTCAGCACGGTACCGCGGGATGCAAGGGCACGGTACCCCATGCCTCAGAAGCTCTTGCTCGCCCTTCTGGTGGCCTCATGCAATCTATGACACTACTTCCAAGGTCACCCAATCAAGGTCGTCTCGGCCTACCCGCTGGAGAGGGTACTCAGGAGCCCCAATGTTGCTGGAAGAGTCGCTGAATGGAACATCGAGCTGCAAGCATTCCAGCTAGAGTTCACCACAACTAGGGTCATCAAGGGGGCCGCACTCGCCAACTTCGTGGCAGAATAAACCGACGACCCGGGGTTTGAAGCAGGCGAGGACCGATCTCTCTCACCGAAAAGTGAAGCACCAGATGGCTGGGTCATGTATTTTGATGGCGTGTTCGCACGCCAGGGCGCGGGGGCTGGAGCAGTGCTCATCTTGCCTACTCAGGACAAGCTCTACTACGCCGTGCAGCTCTGCTTCCAGCAAGGCGAGAAGGTCTCCAACAACATGATGGAGTACAAAGGCCTCATCGTCGGCCTCAAGGCCGCGGTGGCCCTAGGGGTGGAGCACCTCACCATCAAGGGAGACTCGCAGCTCCTCGTCAACTGCTCCAACAAGGTATATGAGCCGAAGGACGAACGCATGGAGGCATACCTCGCGGAGGTACGCAAAATGGGAAAGCATTTCCTGGGTCTAGAGTTGCAGCATGTATCCCGTGGCACCAACAAGGAGGCCGACAGCATCACCAAGAGGGTATCCAAGCAACAACCCCAAGAGCCTGGCGTCTTTGAGGAGCGGCTCTTCAAGCCGTCGGTAGCACCTCCGCTCCCGAAGCCGGTGCCGCCTTGGGAGTAACTCCCCAAACCACCTACCTCAGGAGCCTCGGCCTGCGGCCCGACCTCAGGAGCGTGCCTACTCCTGGCGCTCGAGCCTCAGGAGGGGTGCTGGACCAAAGAGTTCAAGGAATACCTAACGCAAGGGATGCTGCTGGAGAAGGAGGAGGACGCGGAGCGCGTGGCCCGGCAAGCTACGGCATACTGCATCCAGGACGGTGAGTTATAGAGGAAGCGGCCAAATGATGTTACCTTACGATGCATCTCCAGGGAATAGGGGAATGAGCTGTTGGCCGACATACACGGCAGGGACGGCGGGCACACTCGTCATCACGGACCCTCGTCGGCAAGGCGTTCTGCAGTGGGTTCTACTGGCCTACGGCTCTCAACAACGCAACCGAGCTGGTGAAGTCCTGCGAGGCCTGCCAATTCCACACCAAGTAGATCCATCAACTAGCTCAGGGCCTCCAGACCATCCCGCTCCCGTGGCTGTTCACAGACTGGGGGCTGGATATCTTAGGCACATTCCCTCGAGTGCCTGGGGGCTATCGCTACCTCTACGTCGCCATCGACAAGTTCACCAAATGGGCGGAGGTAGAAGTCATCCGCACCATCCCAGCCGGATCTACGGTCAAGTTCATCAAGGGTTTCATAAGCCGGTTTGGGGTCCCTAATCGCATCATTATCGACAACAACTTGCAGCTAACTAGCAATCTTTTCAAGGCATATTGTGCTTACCTTGGAACGCAGATCTGCTATGCTTCAATGGCACACCCTAGGAGCAACGGTCAAGCCGAACACGCCAACGTGGAGGTCCTCAGGGGCCTCAAGACCAGGACTTCAAGAAGAATCTGGAGGCCTGCGGTAAGGGCTGGCACGACGAGCTCCAGTCTGTGTTGTGGTTCTTTTCTAGCGCCATTGCCGGGAGGTGAGTGCTTGAAGGTATATCTTTAGATCTTGCAATCGAATCTTTTAGTTTCTTGTTTTATCACTAGTTTAGTCTATGAAAGAAAACTACAAAAAAATGGAATTAAGGGTGCCTTATATGCTTCATCTTTTTAATGTCTTTCATGAAAATGATGGGAAGGAAAATTGTGCTCAAGTACTAGAAGAAGAATTACATAGAATGCTTGGCATAAAATACATGAATGATGAGCATGATGGCAATATTGTTAGTATGAATTCATTGAATACCCATGATGCTAATGATATGCAAAGCCACAAGCTTGAGGATGCTATGTTTAATGAAGATGATATGTTTAGTCCCCCAGGTTTTGATGAGCAAATTTATTATGATGAAAGCATGCCTCCTATTTATGAGGATTATTGTGATGACATGTATGCTATAAAGAATAAAGATAACCATGAAACTTGTCATCATGATTTTAATTTCCAATTGGATTATGCTTCACATGATAGTTATTTTTTTGAGTTTGCTCCCACTATTCCGAAAGAGAAGAATTTTGCTTATGTGGGGAGTAATAAAATTTCTATGCTTGTAGATCATGAAAAGAATGCTTTGTGTGGTAGTTATATTGTTGAATTCATTCATGATGCTACTGAAAATTATTATGAGGGAGGAATATATGCTTGTAGGAATTGCAATAATATCAAGTTTCCTCTCTATGTGCTTAAAGTTTTGAAGTTATGCTTGTTTTGCTTTTCTATGCTAGTTGATTATTGTTCCCACAAGTTTTTTGCTCACAAAATCCCTATGCATCGGAAGTGGGTTAGACTTAAATGTGCTATTCATATTCTTCATGATGCTCTCTTTATGTTGCAATTCTTATATTTTATGTGAGCATCATTGAAATCATCATGCCTAGCTAGGGGCGTTAAACGATAGCGCTTGTTGGGAGGCAACCCAATCTTATTTTTGTTCCTTGCTTTTTGTTCCTGTTTAGTAATAAATAATTTATCTAGACTATGTTTTGGTTGTTTTTTTGTGTTTAATTAGTGTTTGTGCCAAGTAGAACCGTTGGGAAGACTTGGGGAAAGTCTTTTTAATCTTGCTGTAAAAAAACAGAAACTTTAGCGCTCACGAGAATTGCTGCTATTTTTATTGGAGAGTGATATTTAGTTAATTATTTTTGTAGATGATTAATAGATAAATTCCTCACGTCCAGCAATTTATTTTAGAATTTTTGGCGTTCCATAAGTTTGCATTAGTTATAGATTACTACAGACTATTCTGTTTTTGACAGATTCTGTTTTTCATGTGTTGTTTACTTATTTTGATGAATCTATGGCTGTGAAAAGAGTTTATAAACCATAGAAAAGTTGGAATACAGTAGGTTTAACACCAATATAAATAAAGAATGAGTTCATTACAGTACCTTGAAGTGGTGTTTTATTTTCTTATACTAACAGAGCTTACGAGTTTTCTGTTAAGTTTTGTGTTGTGAAGTTTTCATGTTTTGGGTGAAGATTCGATGGACTATGGAATAAGGAGTGGCAAGAGCCTAAGCTTGGGGATGCCCAAGGCACCCCAAGGTAATGTTCAAGGACAATCAAAAGCCTAAGCTTGGGGATGCCCCGAAAGGCATCCCCTCTTTCGTCTTCGTTCATCGGTAACTTTACTTGGAGCTATATTTTTATTTACCACATGATATGTGTTTTGCTTGGAGCGTCATTTTATTTTATTTAGTATTGCTTGATGTTTTAATAAAATACCAAGATCTGAAATTCGTAAATGTTAGAGAGTCTTCACATATTTGCATAATTATTTGACTACTCATTGATCTTCACTTCTATCTTTCGGCTCTAGTGCTTCACTTATATCTTTTAGAGAACGACGACGGTTTTACTTTGAAGAAATAGATGAACTCTTGTGCTTCACTTATATTATTTTAAGAGTCTTTTAAAACAGCATGGTAATTTTCTTAAATTGGTAAATTAATCCTAATATGCTAAGTATTCGAGACTAGTAAAAAACTTTCTTATGAGGGTGCTGAATACTAAGAGAAGTTTGATGATTGATGATTAATGATTGTTTTGAGATACGGAGATGGTGATATTAGAGTCATGCTAGCTGAGTAGTTGTGAATTTGAGAAATACTTGTGTTGAAGTTTGTGATTCCCGTTGCATGCACGTATGGTGAACCGTTATGTGACGAAGTCAGAGCATGATTTATTTATTGATTGTCTTCCTTATGAGTGGCGGTCGGGGATGAGCGCTGGTCTTTTCCTACCAATCTATCCCCCTAGGTGCATGCGCGTAGTACTTTGTTTCGATAACTAATAGATTTTTGCAATAAGTATGTGAGTTCTTTATGACTAATGTTGAGTTCATGGATTATACGCACTCTCACCCTTCCACCATCGCTAGCCTCTCTACTACCACGCAACTTTCGTCGGTACCATAAACCCATCATATATCTTCCTCAAAACAGCCACCATACCTACCTATTATGGCATTTCCCTAGCCACTCCGAGATATATTGCCATGCAACTTACCACCGTTCCATTTATTTTGACATGTTTCATCATTGTCATATTGCTTTGCATGATCATGTAGTTGACATTGTATTTGTGGCAAAGCCACCATTCATAATTCTTTCATACATGTCACCCATGAGTCATTGCACATCCCGGTACACCGTCGGAGGCATTCATATAGAGTCATACTTTGTTCTAGTATCAAGTTATAATCATTGAGTTGTAAATAAATAGAAGTGTGATGATCATCATTAATAGAACATTGTCCCAAAAAAAGAGAAAGGCCAAATAAAAAAGGAAGGCCCAAAAAAGAGAAAATAAAAAGGGGCAATGCTACTATCCTTTTTCCATACTTGTGCTTCAAAGTAGCACCATGATCTTCATGATAGAGAGTCTCCTATGATATCACTTTCATATATTAGTGGGAATTTTTCATTATAGAACTTGGCTTGTATATTCCAATGATGGGCTTCCTCAAAATTCCCTAGGTGTTCGTGAGAAAGCGAGTTGGATGCACACCCACTTAGTTCCTTTTGTTGAGCTTTCATATACTTATAGCTCTAGTGCATCCATTGCATGGCCATCCCTACTCACTCACATTGATATCTATTGATGGGCATCTGCATAGCTCGTTGATACGCCTAGTCGATGTGAGACTATCTTCTCCTTTTTGTCTTCTCCACAACCACCATTCTATTCCACATATAGTGCTATGTCCAAGGCTCACACTCATGTATTGCGTGAAGATTGAAAAAGTTTAAGAACATCAAAAGTATGAAACAATTGATTGGCTTGTCATCGGGGTTGTGCATGATTTAAATATTTTGTGTGGTGAAGATGGAGCATAGCCAGACTATATGATTTTGTAGGGATAACTTTCTTTGGACATGTTATTTTGAGAAGACATGATTGCTTAGTTAGTATGCTTGAAGTATTATTATTTTTATGTCAATATTAAACTTTTGTCTTCAATCTTATGGATCTGAACATTCATGCCAAAATGAAGAGAATTACTTAGAGAAATATGTTAGGTAGCATTCCACATCAAAAATTCCGTTTTTATCATTTACCTACTCGAGGACGAGCAGGAATTAAGCTTGGGGATGCTGATACGTCTCCAACGTATCTATAATTTTTTATTGTTCCATGCTATTATACTATCTGTTTTGGATGTTTATGGGCTTTATTATGCACTTTCATATTATTTTTAGGACTAACCTATTAACCCAGAGCCCAGTGCCAATTTCTGTTTTTTCCTTGTTTTAGACTATCGCAGAAAAGGAATATCAAACCGAGTCCAATTGACCTGAAACTTCACGGAACTTATTTTTGCACTAGAAGAATCACATGGAGTATCGGAGATGGACCGGGAGAATCCCGGGCTGCCCACGAGGGTGGGGGCGCGTCCACCCCCTGGGCGCGCCCCCTACCTCGTGGACAGCCCAGAGATCCACCGACGTACTTCTTCCTCCTATATATACCCATATACCCTAAAAACTTCGGAGAGCAAAATAGATCGGGAGTTCCGCTGCCAGAAGCCTCCGTAGCCACCGAAAACCAATCTAGACCCGTTTCGGCACTCTGCCGGAGGGAGGAATCCCTCTTCGGTGGCCATCTTCATCATCCCGGCACACTCCATGATGAGAAGGGAGTAGTTCTCCCTCGGGGCTGAGGGTATGTACCAGTAGCTATGTGTTTGATCTCTCTCTCTCTCTCGTATTCTTGAGGTGGTACGATCTTGATGTATCACGAGCTTTGCTATTATAGTTGTTGGATCTTATGATGTTTCTCCCCCTCTACTCTCTTGTGATGAATTGAGTTTTCCCTTTGAAGTTATCTTATCGGATTGAGTCTTTAAGGATTTGAGAACACTTGATGTATGTCTTGCATGTGCTTATCTGTGGTGACAATGGGATATCACGTGATCCACTTGTTGTATGTTTTGGTGATCAACTTGCGGGTTCTGCCCATGAACCTATGCACAGGGGTTAGCACACGTTTTCGTCTTGACTCTCCGGTAGAATCTTTGGGGAACTCTTTGAAGTTCTTTGTGTTGGTTTGAATAGATGAATCTGAGATTGTGTGACACATATCGTATAATCATACCCACAGACACTTGAGGTGACATTGGAGTATCTAGGTGACATTAGGGTTTTTGGGTGATCTGTGTCTTAAGGTGTTATTCTAGTACGAACTCTATGATAGATTGAACGGAAAGAATAGCTTCGTGTTATTTTATTACGGACTCTTGAATAGATAGATTAGAAAGGATAACTTTGAGGTGGTTTCGTACCCTACCATAAATCTCTTTGTTTGTTCTCCGCTATTAGTGACTTTGGAGTGACACTTTGTTGCATGTTGTGGGATAGTTATATGATCCAATTATGTTATTATTGTTGAGAGGACTTGCACTAGTGAAAGTATGAACCCTAGGCCTTGTTTCCTAGCATTGCAATACTGTTTACGCTCACTTTTATCAATAGTTACCTTGCTGTTTTTATATTTTCAGATTACAAAACCCATTATCTATTATCCATATTGCACTTGTATCACCATATCTTCACTGAAGTAGTGCACCTATACAATTTACCATTGTATTGGGTGTGTTGGGGACACAAGAGACCCTTTGTTATTTGGTTGCAGGGTTGTTTGAGAGAGACCATCTTCATCATACGCCTCCCATGGATTGATAAACCTTAGGTCATCCACTTGAGGGCAATTTGCTACTGACCTACAAACCTCTACACTTGGAGGCCCAACAATGTCTACAAGAAGACGGTTGTGTAGTAGACATCAGTGGTCCGTCCGCACCACCACCACCAAGCCAACAGGCGAGACCCCGTTCTTCCTCATCTACGGAGCAAAAGCGGTTCTCCCTCACAAGGTCATGCATCGCTCCGCGCGGGTCCTGGCGTTCAACAAGACGCAGCAGGACGCCATGCGGGGGATGGACCTTGTGCTGGGGGAGGAACGCCGCCGTGAAGCCTCGCTCTAAGCGGCAAGGTACCAGCAGGCGCTGCGATGGTACCACTGTCGCAGTGTCCGCTCCAGGACGCTCGAGGTGGGCGACCTCGTCCTGAGGCGGGTGCTCTCCAGGGAAGGGCTGCACAAGCTCTCGCCCATGTGGGAGGGCCCGTTTAGGATCGCCTGTGCCTCCAGGCCTGGTGCCGCACGCGTGGAGACACGGGATGGGATCCCCATCCAGAACGTCTGGAACATCCAGCACCTCCGGAGGTTCTACCCATGAAGCAAGGCCCAACACCTGTGAAGCAAGGCCCCGTGCCTGTGAAGATCTCTGCTCGTGACACTCTCACACAATAATGAGTGGGGTTGTACATGCCCCGGAGTCTCAGGAGTGCTGCCCTTGGGCCTCGGGGGCTCCCTCCCAGGTCTTAGTGGCAGCACTTAGCTCCGCGCTGGTGAGAAGACAAGAGGACTAGACTAGGTGCCGAATGCGGCTTTTCATTTGCTTTCCGTAGTTGGCCTGCCCCTTTTTCTTAATGGAAGTTTGCATTCTGGCCTTTATTGTCCTCTTTGTTTGATCGCCTTCCCCTCTGTTCTTCCTTGGATTTTTATTTTGGTCCATGCTCACCCTCCCATGCCTCGCGAGGGGTCTGGACAGGTGCCCTCGTGGAGGTGCCCTCATGAACATTTTTCATGTTCTTCGCGAGGCACCCTGGCCCGAGCCCGCCCAAGCTGGCACACCTCTCTCAATCCGTGCCCCTCGGGTACCGTGATGCGAAGCGCTGGGTCATGGCCGGCGGTGCCTGCGACCAGGATTCGGAAGAATAAGAGTTTCCTAATGAATTTTTGCAGTTCCCAGATGCCTACCGCGCAAAGGAGGACTCGCTAGGCACTGGGGAATGTGCGCCTCGCGAGGCAGAAACTACTTCAGGCACATCAAGCTAAGTTATCTCTACACGCCCACATAAAACGTTGGTACCACAACACGACGCAGGGTCGATACACATAACATAGCAACTCGGAAATTATAGTTCATTACACGCCCCCGTAGGGCCCATACTTGTTTCTTCTTAAACACATGAAGGAAAGAGCAAAACAAAAGTGGCGCATGCCCCCACAACAGTTCACGACAGCGGACCCATGGCGCTTCCCCGAGCTCAGCCAGACCCCTCCTCACGCTTCACTAGAGCGCGGCGATGAGACGACCCGCTGCCTCCCTCGAAACAGGCGCGGCGGCTGGTCATAGCTGCCGCTGCTAGAGCTGTTGCTGGAGGAGGAGCCGCTGTAGCTGGATGAGCCACGGCCAGTGCCGAGGACGAAGCCACCTTCCTCCTCGTCGTGACCATCACAAAGGCCGAGCACCTCGTCGCCGTCGTTGTCCTCGGGGCAGCACCCGACGCGGCGACCATCTTCCCCAAATACTCTCACAAAGAGGGTCGCGTCGCCCTCGTACTTGAAGTGGAGGGCACACCGCCTGCCCAGTCCGCGTGCGCGGGTGAACGTCTGCCAGCCGCGGGCCAAGGCCGCATTGCCCGCGGCGGAGACTTCCACCACGACCCATGAAGCCCTGTTGCAACAACCGTCCGCCTGCAGCTGGAGACCGCCTGGACCTATGGACGGTAGTTTGCCGACAAAGAACCACAGGAGCTAAAGCCAGATGCCAGCCGTGTTCTCCCACCACACGATGAACTCTAGCGTCCCCTCCGCTGAATGGAAGCGCGACTGAGGAGGCCGCGCAACCACGGCATGCCTCACTTCATCAATAGGACTGCCACGACGAGGGCGACTCCAGCCACGTGAAGGAGCACCGCCGCTGCCGTGAGGGGCCACGGCGGGGGTCGCGGCATGCTTGCGTGGGTGACCACGCTCCCTCTTGGGTGGTGGTGAGCCGGGCCCCTCCTGGTGGGTCTTCCCCTTCTCCGCGGCCGAGAACCTCTTCGCCGGCGCCATGAGTGTGCTGCTAGCAAGGAAGCGAGGAAGAAGAAGCAGAAGGAGCGAATGAAGTGATGGGTGACGGGGGCTCCGCTCCCTCTTCCCATTTATAGCCAAGAGGAGGCCAACCACCGGCCTCCACGATCTAAGGTAATGATGACCTTTTTTCTGCATGCAGCAAGGACTCGTCAAGTCGGGCAGTTGCTGAGGCAGCATGGGGAAGCGGGGACGCCCACGTCCAATCAACCACCACACGTCAACCGAGGTCGCAGGCTGTTAGTGCCCGTTGTGCTCCGCTCTTGCCCCTTGGCTTCGCCTCGAAGCCAAGTCCGAGCATGCCTTGGGCCCGGGGGCTACTGTCTGCATTCTGGGAATGGGGGTCCCCAGACTTGCCTGCCTGCAGCCCATGGTGTGGCTCCACCAGTGGCCCTGTGCGGCCCATCTTCACCGGCAAGCACTCAAGACCCTTGCGAGGGGCCAACCATCATGAGGCGGACGACGCAAGACCTCCTCAGGGGCAGCCTCACCAGGATGGCTTGCAAGGGGCGGAGAGATCAAGGCAAGGGAGACCTCGCGAGGTCCCCGTGACGTAGGCCATGACGACCAAGGCCAGGCGGGCGCCCGCGCGCGCAGTGTCCTCGTTTCCTATTTGGTGCTAAAGAGGCAAGCTCAGGCACGGAGTCCCGAGGCATCAAGCAAAGGTTTCCATATCAGGACGGCGGGACGGAGGTCACCGTGGAGCCCAAGATGGCGTCACCACCAGAGCCTTTGGCAGGAAAAGACTACTTTTGTCAGGATAACTTGTACTAGCTGTCCCCCTTCAAACTTGGTTGTTGAGGGATCCCTTCCCGCTCAATATTTGGGAAGAGGACCAGGGCCTCTATAAATAGTAGTAGCCACCACCTTAGCATCGGAGGGAGGATCATCCAGACCACCAGACACCACACAAGCTCGCCAAGCACAAGAACACGTCTCCTTAGGAGGCCATTCTTCCCCTTGTAACTGTTTATCCTCAGCCCATGAGGCAATCCACCACACCACACTAGAGTAGGGTATTACACCGCAACGATGGCCCAAACCAGTATAAATCATGTGTCCCTTTGTTCCACGAGTTCGACGCGCTAAGACTTGAGATTGTGGTGAGGGCGAGCGCTAGAGGGGAGAGTTCTTCGTGCGCACCCTAGTGTTCTAACCTCAAGGGTTTTGCCGGAACCCGAAATCCGATAGGGTCATACTACCTTATAGATGTTCGAGACAACAAGGACTCACGCACATCAGAGGAGGAGACCCGTCGGCCGTGGAACATTGCTCATCTTAGGCCCTACTATACTTGAGCCACCGGCTCTCATGATGTACATAGTTACGTGATGTATATAATATAATCAGTATAATAAAGCTGGCATGCTTGACAATTCAAGGCCTCTATCATTTCGCTTCCTCGAAGCTGAGTCTTTATCATCATATTCATTTAAGAGGCTCGACGCCCAAGTTTCAGGGACCAAAGAGAGTTGGATGCACAACACAACTCAAACATAGGTCCCTAACGAGTACGATTTGTAAGCATGTCACTTGGGGGCTTCCTGTTCAAACATAGGCATATTCGACCAAAGAGAACATAGGGTTACTACCCTCTTGACCAGGTTTGTTCAAACATAGGCGTATTCGACCAAAGAGAACAAACTCGGACCGGGTCATCCTACCTGTAAACCAGTTGCTTCAACTCCATCAGGTCATCCTGATTGACCCTCCGAACTCTTAACGATCAGTCTTTATGGCGTATTCGACCAAGATCTGAGCTCGATTAAGGTTCAAACGGCAACTAGTCATGCGATAGCACATTTTACAGATAGTCGGGATGAATCCAGGCTTCAAAGCTGCCTTCCTTGGAACTTGGATAAATCGGCCCGTGATGTATAGTGTTACTCTGACCCCGTGCACTCCTGATAAGTCTATAAAGAAAGAGACGACTTTATCTAGGTTCAAATGTTGATTGGGTATTGTGAGTTAGGCTCATAGAACGCACGAACAATCCAGTGGCTCCGGCTAGTTTCATTGAAGAAGACACTTTGGCTTGGCAGTCTAAGCATATACTACAGGTATGACATCTTATTTCACAATTGTCAGATCAGCCCTGGTTATGGACTTTTCGTCCTCAATGGCTTTAATTGGGTGGCATGACCCGCCCAGCGGTAAGCCGCCAAGGTGCTTGTATTTTATTTGAGTGCAGGATAATAATCATTCAGATTTGCATAAGTCAAAGGTTATCATACTTCTAAGGTTTTTTAAACCGGCAGATCAGCAGTATTAAGCAAAAGGCAGAAACGTGCACGATAGCACAACAGATTCAAGTTTTGCTACCCTATTACATGGTTTCATGAGCCGAATGAGATCAAGTGTTTTCAAACATCAAAAGTATCAACCACCCAGCGGTTCATTCTTCTTGGCCTGGCTCTGGGTCATCCCTTCCCGGTTCTACGTCCTCCTCCACCGTCTGGAAGTTTGGTTTTGACCAATCAAAGTCGCGCAAGGCGTAGAATTCAGCTTCGTCATCAATAAGATTGGACGGGTCAATTTCAGGGGCGAAGGTGTGCGTACGAATTGGAGGAATCAAATCCATCACTTTATACGCAGGAGTATTCATCTTCTGGTTCTCTGTGTCATAAGCCAGCTGATATTTGGAGAGATTGGTTTCTTCAGAAATGAGTTTCGCATGAGGACAAATTGCTTTAACACAGGAGGCGAAGTATTGTTGATCAAAAGAAGTCGCATCTTCCTTTAGACTTGGATATCCACTGGCTACGTCGGCCGGGTCTAACTTTGGTACACATGCCTTAGCATGGCTCAAAGCTGTCATAGCACCAGCTCTCGCACAAGACCATTTTATCTCTTGAATCCTGGTGGGTAGGATTGACAATTTCTTCAACACATCACTTAACAGATTGGGTCCTTGGTTTGTTGGAGAGATTGTAGCTAATGTACGCTGAGCTCCGGTATACAACTGCTCGACAAGAGTATAGACCGCCTTGAGCTTCACAAGAATGTCCTGGTTAAGGTTGCTGCTCCTGGGACCTGAGTAAATCACAGATCGATTAAATGGCGGTTTATATTACTACGCCAAGTATTCAATTTGGATGAACAACAAGGCGACTCACCAAAGATAGAAGAAACCATCTTGTCGGATCACGGGTTCCGGCAAAACCCTTAAGGTTCAAACACTGGGGTGCGCGTGAAGATTCCCCCCCCCCCTACTGATCCACGTCCTAACTCGGCTAAGATCTTACGAGCTAACTCGATGAACTTGCACCACAAGGGACACAAGATTTTATACGGGTTCGGGCCACCGTTGTGGTTTAATACCCTACTCCAGTGTGGTGGTGGTGGATTGCCTCTTGGGCTGAGGATGAACAGTACAAAGGGAAGAACAGCCTCATGAGGTCGAGGTGTTCTTGTGCTTGGTGGACGTGATTGTGGGGATGAACTAGTTCTAGTCTCAGATGAGGTCGCCCAGCTACGGTGGTGGCTAGTCCTATCTATAGAGGCCCTGGTCCTCTCCCCAAATATTGAGCAGGAAGGGAGCCAACAATGGACAATTTGAAAGGGGACAACTAGTACAGCTTATCCTGACAAAAGTGGTCTTCGCCTGCAAAATTCTCTGGTGATGACGCCGCCTTGGGCTCCATGATGACCTCCTTCTTGCCATCCTGCTGGTCTTGATCTCATTGCACCGATATGGAAACCTTTGCTTGATGCCTTGGTACTCCGCGCCTGCGCCTGCTTCCTTAGTACCAAAGAGGAAACAAGGACGCTGCGCGTGCTGGCACCCACCTGGTCTTGGTCGTCATGGCTCATGTCACTAGAACCTCGTGAGGTTTGCCTGGCCTTGAACTCTCCGCCCCTCGTGAGCCAGCCTGGTGAGGCCACTCCTAAGGAGGTCTTGTGTCGTCCGCCTCGCGAGGCTCGGCCCCTCGCGAGGGTCTTGAATGTCTTGTTGATGAAGATGGGCCGTACGGGCCTGCTCGCTGATCCATGTCGTGGGCCGCAGGTAGGCAAGTCTGCGGACCCCCATTCCCAGAACACCGACAGTAGCCCCTGGGCCCAAGGCGCGCTCGGGTTTGGCTTTGAGGCGAAGCCAAAGGTCAAGTGTGGATCTCCGCTTGGTCGACGCGTGGCGGTTGATTGGACGTGGGCATCTCCGCTTCCCCACGTTGCCTCGACAACTGCCCGACTGTCAAAAGGCTGGTGTAGACAGCGCTCGCCTTCACTGTTTTCCTTCGCCTTGCTTAGATCCCCTTTCTCGCTCCCTGCTTCTGAAATCTCCATATCTGCTCCCATCCTTCCCTGCATTAGCGACCAATGGCGCCCCGGAGGGTCAAGTCCGCCTCGTCGCCGGCTTGGTACGAGCCGGCTCTCAACGTGCCCAATGTCTCGGAGAAGAGCCTCGCCACCACGCGCTTGCTGACGGCGGGGGAGAGCAATGAAAGGGGGAAGACGGAGCTGTAGGTTGCCTCCGACGTGCCGGAGCCCGAGGGGAACACGTTCTTCCCCTTCTTCACGAGTAGTATTGCCGCCGGGTTGGTTCCTTCCTTCTCTGATTTCTTCTATGAGGTCCTCGGCCACTACGGGCAGCAGGCGCTGCATCTCCATCCCAACTCCATCCTTCTCTTGTCCATCTTCGCCTATTATTGCGAGGCGTATCTGGGTGTGATGCCGTCCGTGGCTCTGCTGCGCCACTTCTTCTTCCTCTGTGCCAACGAGGGACATATCTCCGGGTGCGCCCATTTCATCGCGGCCGGCAAGGCCAACTCGATCTCAAACACCGGGAAGAAGGCCGATAACCTCAGGGCCAAATGGGTCATGATGGGCGCCAAGTGCATCCACCCGTGCTTGGCGCTGCCGACGAAGAGGCCCCAGTCCGACAAGGGGTGGTCCTGCGTGAAGCTCACCGATGAGCGGGCGATGTAGATGCTGGAGAAGATGAAGTCCGACCTGAAGCCTGACAACATGAAGGCGGCGAAGATTACTGGGGCCATGCTCCGGAGGGAATTCCTAGCGCTGCGCGTGGCCCCGCTTCAGGCCCGCACACGCCCCTTGTGGGAACTTGGGGATGAAGGGGACAAGGTTCGCTTGAGCTCGGAGGCCTTGTCCGACGAGGAGCTGACCGCAGCTCTCCGCCTCCTGGTTGGGGACGATCAGGAGTATCCGCCGAATGTCTTTACTCCCTTGTTCGGCCACAAGGACGTGGCGCTGATCGTGGCCTCCAAGCCGACCTTTGACAGGCGTGGACTGGTGCCACCGGTGCTTACCGGGGCCCCTGCGGTGCCGACACCAGTGGAGTTGTCTTCTGGTGAGTCCCACGGGGAGGAAGAAGAGGAGGAGGAAGACTTGGAGGTGACCCCCAAGGGACGGGGGAGACCTCCCCCTGAGTAAGGCCGACATCCTCTATGCCTTTCCTAACGATGACGAGGCCAACACTCCCCAGGAGAAGGGGGAACTGGCCGTGATCCCGACGAGGAGTAGGTCGGCGCTGATCTCCCGAGATTCTGCTACTGCTCCAGTGCCGGCTGGAGCTGCTTCTGGCTCAACCGCCACTCCTGTTTCAGCTTTTGGGGCTGGTGCACCCGCGCCTCAAGTCGCGAAGTTCTCAGGCTTCAAGCTCACCAAGCGGAAGGTGGGCTACGTTGCTATGGACCAGTAAGTGCCCCGCCTCGTCTTGTTCCTCCTGTTGATGCTCGTTTCCGACTCTCTTTCCTTGTTGTGTGACCAGGATGTCATCTGCGGCGAAGAGGAGAAGGGAGAGCGATGTGGTGCCGCTTGAGTCCATGTCGCCTCCTGCGAACGCGCCCCTCTCCATGAGCAAAGGTGGGGATGGTGCTCGTGCTTCTCCAGCCCAGTCATCCTTGCGAGGCCCTGTGGAGCGCCCTCGGGAGGAGTCAGCCCACGAAGCGCTGTTGGATCAGGAGGTGTCGGTGTCCGGCTCGGGTGCTAAAGTCCAAGAGGCTTAGGAGGTGCCTACCTCTCAGGCCATGGTGACGACGCCTCTTCCTCCTTCTGCGCCATTATCCCCAGGTTCTTCTGCCTCCTCTGCTATCTTGGAGCATGTCCTTTGAGAGATGGCTTAGCTGCGGGAAGATCTCCTGAGCGCGGATCCGCGCCTGGCAGCCGCGCGCCTGGAGCTGGCCTCCAGCTGGCTTCAGTCTGATGCAGCACTCCGAGCGGTGCTAAGCCAGGCCGCGATGATCTCCGAGAAGGAGAAGCAGGCCGTCGACTGAGCTACGGCCGATCGCGAGGCGGCGATGAAGGACGCTGAAGCCGCCCACGATCGCTGTCGGGCACTGGCAAACGAGTTGAAGAGTCTGTGTGATGAGCGCGCAGAGGAAGCTCGCGGCCGTCAGGCTAAGGAGGAGGAGATGAAGGCCTGGGAGGATGCCATCAAGGACCGCGACGCCGAGCTGCGGGAGTTGGTGAAGACGCAGGCCACTGAACGTAGCCGACTGGAGGAGCTGGAGCGGAAGGTGGAGGCGAAGGGGGTCAATCTTGACGCCAAGGCGAAGGTCCTGGCCGAGGACCGCGTGGCCTTCACGCTTCTGGAGAAGAGGTATCCCGAGGCCCTGAAGTCGCTCTATGAGAAGGGCTTGGAGGAGCCGTTGGCCACCAGTGAAGACGGCCCTGCTCAGCTGCTTCCTTTTTTGGTGAAGGTGCTCGAGGAAGTCATGGAGGGCATCAGTCCCATGGCGGAGGCAAAGGCTCGCGTCCTTTCCTCAGTTGCGCTGACACGGGTCTTCGGCCACCTGCACCTTCATGACCCCAATGCTCGTCTTGGCGAGGTGCTGGAGCCTGTAGCTGATGAACACTGCACGGCTGCCGCCGCAGGCGTGAATGGTCAAGTGGAGGCCCTGCTGATGAAGTTTGATGCCTTCGCCCCTGCGCCCTCGACTGGTGATGCACGTGAAAGCCATGCTACCCAGGAGGGGGCACCTCTTGCAGGTGCCGGCGGTGTCCAGGGGTGACCTGCGGCTGCTTTTCTGTTTTATTCCTGCAACATGCACCATGCCTTGTGGAGGCATTAAACTCGCGTTTGATATTGTGAGAACAATATGTCTTGTAATATTTGCTTTGAGATTTTGCGATTTTCTTCCTATCTGCTTTGTGTTCTGCGTCCGCAGAGCTCGGCCCCGCGCATACCTCAACTGTCGTTGGGCCGACCGGAAACCAGGACGGACCAAGGAGTGAGGGGCTACATGACCAGTTAGGCTCCTGAGTCGCGATGCTCAGGAGTCCCCCTTGACGCGCAAACATCATATAGGAAGGATACACGAGGATAGGTTAATGTTCTACGTCGGTAGAGCCCGGCCCCGTGCATACCTCAACCGCTGTTGGGCCGACCGGAAACCAGGACGGACCAAGGAGTGAGGGGCTACATGACCAGTTAGGCTCCTGAGTCGCGATGCTTAGGAGTCCCCCTTGACATGCAAACATTCTCCATACCTTTGCGCTCGCCGAGGCTCGGCTCGGGAGAGGCATGCGATGACTAGGTCCGAGGTACCTGGTTGGGTGGCGTACGTTTGGGCGTGACCCGAGCGCAGCCCCCGTGCCTAGCCCCCTCGCGTGGCTCTCCCGAAGGGAGGCATTGCAGTGAGGCCGGACACTGAGCTCTGGGGCTCCCTGAGGTTGGTACGGCCGTGAGGCCGCCCTCAGTTGTTTATCACCAGTGCGGAGTATAGTGCTTCTGCTTGTGCACGGGCATAGCCGCTCCTTGGTCGTGTCGACGGCCAGCACGGAGCATGGTGCTTCCACTGGTGCGTGGGTGGGGGACTCCCTACTGCGGAGAGCCCCCGGGGCGTGTACAACCCGTCCTGACACATGGCCTGCACGGCAGGGCTAGACGAGGTGTATCTGGGCACTCGTGAGCCAGAGCGGGACTCATGAGGCCCTACCTCAAGGCGGGTTGCGCCTAGTCTTGGTTCTTGTTTGCTGTCTTGGTCCTGCGAGGTGGTTAGACAACCTGCGCCGAACGAATCTCCTGAGGTTATTGCGTGAGAAAGATAAGCACCAACAGCCCCAGGAGGTGATGTGAACGGGGCCGGCCCGCCAGACAGATCCCACCCGCTGGATTTATCGACGCTGCAGGGACGGGCCCGAGCACATACGCCGTCCTTAACTTACTCACGCAAAGGGTCCTGAAGAAAGACGGCCGATGCGTGGCTCCCATGGTGGGCGACAATCAAGCAGGTGATAGTGATAGATAGATTAAGCATGAAAGGCAACCTAGCTCAGGTAAATGCAGGGAAGATGCATTCCACTGGGTCAGGCCTGAGCGGCTTGGGGATGATGCAGCCCAAGGGGCGCCCCCAACAAAGTAAGCTAAAGACATAAAAAGGGATAAATACCACAGGGACGGACTCACGCGGCCTGGGAATGTTGTAGCCCTGGGGGCGCTCCTAGCTGAATGAACTTGGAAGATGTCACCTGGTTTTGTTGATGAAGGAGAGTTGGGGCTACTGAAGGTATGCGGCGAAGGGGCTACTCCTCATGAGCCACCGGGGCCCTGAGCCTCGGGAGGCTCCGGGGGTCCAGGGGGGTCCTTGAGGACCGTCTTCATCTCTGTCAGCACAGCGTGGTGCATGGCCTCTTGAGCCGCCAGGATGCTCCACAGGTTGCGCTGATAGGCAGTCGCCACACTCGGCAGGCCAAAAGGTATGCGAACGCAACTGTGAGGTGGGCCCTCGCAGCATCCCACGCGCAAAGGCCAGAAAAGCTCCTGAAAGGTGGCCTGGTTGAGCCCTGGGACATCGACGCAGACGCGCAGCTCGACATCCTCGCCTGGATGGGAAGCTGCGCCTGGTGAGCGGCGGCCGCCACGCATGGCCCTTGCGTCTTGCAGTTCCTGAGTAGTCTTGGTGATGAACTCCTGAATGGTGGGCACTCCTTTCCCTCTGTTCTCCTGAGGGAAACGTGCCACGAAGCAAGCCTCCAAGTGGTGCCCAAGCGCCTCCCTCGTGATGTTGGCAAAGTCTGAGGCCTTCAAAAAGAGAGCCCCCGAGCCGTGCCTGAGAGGGGCGCTGGGCGCACTTTCCTGTGCGACAGAGGGAGGCTCCCCAGGCGCGGGTGCCGATCCTGATGAGGCACCACTTCCCTGAGGCCCTGCGTGGCACAACTGCTTCTTCTTCTTGGGGGTGGCCTCAGGAGGGTGCTCGCCTTGGCTGTCGGGTCGTTGATTGCTGCAGCTTGGAAGGCACGCTCAAGGGAGCACACCGCGTCTCTTTCCTCGCATGGGACTGTGATGATTCCATCGCTTCCCGGCATCTTGAGGACATTGTAGCCGTGATGGGTCACCGCCATGAACCTGGCCAGGGCTGGATACCCTAGGATGGCGTTGTACGGAAGGCGGATGTAGGCGACGTCGAAGTCGATGAGTTTAGTGCGGTAGTTGTTGCGTTCTCCGAAGGTAACGGGGAGGCGGACCTGCCCGATCGGGGTAGTAGAGCCAGCGGTCACTCCTGAGAAGGGCTTGGTAGGCTGAAGCTGGTCATATGGCACTTGGAGGCTGTCGAACATGTCGACGGACAGGACATTGAGCCCTATGCCGCCGTCGATGAGGGTCTTGGTAACTTGCACGTTGCTGATGACTGGTGAACAAAGAAATGGGAGGAATCCTGCAGTAGCTGCGCACTTGAGATGATCTGCCGAACTGAACATGATGGGGCACTTAGACCATCCGAGCGTGCGTGTGGCCTCGAGCTTGGGGAAGACTGCATTCACTTCGTGTGCAAACTGTTTGAAGATACGCTGCAAAGTTGGGGCTTGAGCTCCGCCCAAGATGCAGGCGATAGCGCGCGGCTCCTGGAAGCCCCCAGCCCCCTCATCCTGGTGGTGGTCGTCATTCCTTCTGGGTGGCGGTGAAAGTGGAGGAAGGCCAGTGTTTCCTTGAGCACTATCCTCACGAGGCTTGTCCCTCCAGGCGCCCTCGCGTGGCTGACCCTGCCAACGGTCCTCACGAGGTAGGTCGTGCCACTCCTGGCGCGGGCCACGGTCGTCCCAGCGTCCGCCACCATGTCCTCCTCCTCGGCCGTAGCACCGGTCGCTGCGCTCGGGGCATCGACCGAAGCGTCCTTCTCGAATGGCTCTGTGCCCTTGACAGTCGCTGGTGTTGTGGGTATGCAGGTTCCGGAAGGCGCAGAACGGTTGGCTGCTCTTGGATGACTCGGGAAGATCTCGGCCGCACTTGGTGTCTGGATCCGCCACGAGCACGGCCACTCCTTTGCACTTCACGTCCTTGGCCTTGGTCTTCTTATCCTCTGGGTCCACAGCAGGGAGCTCGAGGAGGGAGAGGCGCCCCTCCTCAGCTCTTGCACACTTGGTCGTGATGTTGAACAGCTCCAAGGTCGTGCACAGCTCCTCACGGATGGCGAGCTTGTAACACCCACAATGCGGCTATATCACCCATGTGTTGGGGCACGACTTAGACGCACAGCCGCATGGTAGGCTTGTCGCAAGAGGGGTAATCTTTACACATCCCATGTACTGAATAAGAAAGGGATAAAGAGTTGGCTTACAATCGCCACTTCACACAAATAAAAGTTAAACATACATCATCCAGAGTACAATCAAGGTCCGACTATGGAACCAAAATAAAAGAAGACAACCCCAAATGCTAGATCCCCGATCGTCCCAACTGGATTCCACTACTGATCAATAGGAAACGAAACAAAACAACAATCAAGATCTTCATTGAGCTCCCACTTGAGCTTGGTTGCGTCAACTGCACTGGTATCATCGGCACCTGCAACTATTTGGAAGTATCTGTGAGTCACGAGGACTCGGCAATCTCACACCCCCGAGATCAAGACTATTTAAGCTTATGGGTAGGAGAAGGTAGTGAGGTGGAGCTGCAGCACTAAGCATATATGGTGGCTAACATACGCAAATAAGAGCGAGAAGAGAAGAAACGCAATGGTCGAGAAGCTAGAAGTGATCAAGAAGTGATCCTGAAACTACTTACGTCCAAGCATAACACAAGAACAGTGTTCACTTCCCGGGCTCCGCCGAAAAGAGACCATCACAACTACACACGCGGTTGATGCATTTTAATTAAGTTAAGTGTCAAGTTCACTACAACCGGACATTAACAAATTCCCATCCGCCACATAACCGCGGGCACGACTTTCGAAAGTTTATACCCTGCAGGGGTGTCCCAACTTGTTACAAGCTCTCATGGTCAACAAAGGATATCCCTTCTCCCGGAAAGACCCGATCAGTCTCGGAATCCCGGTTACAAGACATCTCGACAATGGTAAAACAAGACCAGCAAACCAGCCCAATGTGCCGACAATCCCGATAGGAGCTGCACATATCTCGTTCTCAGGGCAACACCAGATGAGCAATCCATACAACTAAAACCAGCCCTCAAGTTTCCCCTAGGTGGCGCTACAAGGGGCTCTAGTTCGGACCAACACTTAGAGAAGCACTGGCCCGGGGGGTTAAAATAAAGATGACCCTCAGGTCTGCAGAACCCAAGGGAAGATGATAGGTTGTTGGGAAAATGTAAAACCAAGGTTGGGCTTGCTAGAGGAGTTTTATTCAAAGCAAACTGACAAGGGGTTCCCATAACACCCAACCGCGTACAGAACGCAAAAGCAAGGAACATAACACTGGTATGACGGAAACTAGGGCAGCAAGAGTGGAACAAAACACCAGGCATAAAGTCGAGCCTTCCACCCTTTACCAAGTATATAGATGCATTAATTAAATAAGAGATATTGTGATATCCCAACATATCTATGTTCCAACATGGAAGAAACTTCAGCTTCACCTGCAATTAGCAACGCTATAAGAGGGGCTAAGCAAAAGCGATAACATAGCCAAACAACGGTTTGCTAGGAAGGTGGGTTAGAGGCTTGACATGGCAACAAGGGAGGCATGATATAACAAATGGTAGGTAGTGCGAAATAACAATAGATTGAACAACTAGCAAGCAAAGATAGAAGTGATTCCGAGGGTATGGTCATCTTGCCTGAGGTCCCGCAAGGAAGAAGAACGAGTCCAAGAAGAAGACAAACGGACATAGTCGAACGGATCCTCACAACCCCGGAATGAAACCGAAGCTAATGAGAGAAGCAACCCGGAAATAAGCAAGCAACATAGTAAACAACCATCACATAACATGGCATGATGCACAATCAAGTATGATGCATGTCCGGTTTAGATATGCATTGCATGGCAAAGTGCATAGACAAAACTACAAGTTAAGTGGAGCTCAATATGCAACGAGTTGCATATTGACGAAACACCACATCAATTATTTAGTTCACTCCCGGTTATGTACCCAACAAAATTAAACGTTCTTAACATGGCAAGGGGTGAAACATGAGTAAAAATACACAGTTAGGCATTTTAAATGAGGCCGGAAACATCAGACAACAATTCCGGTAAACCCTCATGTGCATTTAGCAATTTAAAGCAAACAACAAATTAAACATTCTAGTCGTTGCTCTCATGATGCGGATGACATTTGCAAGTTTTAAGCAATTTTTATGAAAATGTTGACATGAGCATGATATGAAGCATTTGTCATCGTGGCGGAAATGAAAGGGGTGCCACGACAACATTCCGGTTCCGGTAACTCGATTGAGATGCCGGTGAAAAGAGCAAGTGTGCAGAGCGAGTCACGGAAGGATGGTGGGGTGATCCCGGATTCCGGGTGTCCCGCAGGTTGACGGCGGCATGGCAAACGAGGGACGCACACGAAACAAAAGGGCATGGCGCAAACATAGGGTGTATCTCATACAACAAAATCATTCATTCTCGGAAGGTCATCTCGCCGGTTATACCTTCGAAGCATGCGTTTTCGAAGCGTATCGAGTTCGTCAAGGGAAGTAGTCGTTCACGACCATCATGGAAGTAGCAGTCCAAGGAAGTCGTGGGAGTCGTGGTACATGTTCGGGAAGCGGTAGAGGTACGGGTCTTCGACAACGGTCATCATACAAATTCTGGGGTCGTCGGTAGTGTTACACGTTTTTGTAGATGATCGAGTCATCGGTAGCGGTACTTGGTGAATCCCGAAACGGTCTTGGCATCTTTGCGCGTAGGGGTACTTGGTGTTTCCGTGTAGTTGGTCTTGCCGGTCCCGCTCTTGGCAACATAGTTGTACAAGATCGTCATCGGACTTGTCAAATCCGAACTCTTCGAGGGCCGTCGTGGTACTTGGCGCTTGTGGTCTTGAAAGCTCGAAGGGGTGTTTGGCGTTCTCGGTCTTGCGGGTCGTGGAACTTGGTGGTCTTGACGAATCCAAGGGTACTTGCCAGTTCAAAATTTCTCCTGCCCGGGGACATTCAGGTCGATGGGGCTTCTTGGTTTTGTTGTTCGGGTCAGCTCATCGAAACGCAGGTAGGGCTGATGGATTCACAAGGCAAGATAACGGCAATCTTGTGTGAAGGAGCATGGTGGCGAAGAAGCTAACCAGAGGCTGGTATAGAGAGCTGCGGGTCTTGCCGCTGGTCGATGCGGGCGAGCAGAGGTGCATCCTCCTTCCCGCTCGAACGAGGAAGAGGCGGGGCAGGGGGCTTGCAGCGGTGCGAGATCGGCCAGAGATGAAGATGGCGGCCACAGGACTTATGGATCCGGCAGATGGGCGTCCAACCTGGCCAGTGGCGGGACGAGGGAGCAGCGGGCTGGTGAGGAGTTGGACGCCGATGGCAGGAGGTGTGGCGACGTGGTGGAGCAAGGCAGGGGCTCCGGTCCGCTGCTGTTATTGACGCCGGCAGCGCGGGTGAGGCAGGGAGACGGCCCGATGCTCGCTGGTGACGAGGACGAAGCAGGGGCGCCGAACTGTAGCAATGGCTTGGCGGAGACTGGGAGCTTCGTGGTGGCGGTCATGGCATGTAGCGAGACGGCAAGGAGGCCGAGGCAGTGTTCTCGTCACAATTTTATCGTTGCAGTTCTGGATTACCTAAGGAGAGAACAGATATGATAGCAGAGAAACTCTTCTTCGGTCTTCAAATGTTGAGAAAGATGACGAGAACCACCACTAAGAATTGTTGAGGCACTCCAGAATGACAATTAGAAAGGTTGAACCAACGATGAAAAGAATGTGAAAGATGTTTGCAGAAAGACATATGACTGATGATAAATCATTCCTACGTCAAACTACTTACGTTCAAGCATAACACAAGAACTGTGTTCACTTCCTGGACTCCGCCGAAAAGAGACCATCACGGCTACACACGCGGTTGATGCATTTTAATTAAGTTAAGTGTCAAGTTATCTACAACCGGACATTAACAAATTCTCATCTGCCACATAATTGCAGGCACGACTTTCGAAAGTTTATACCCTGCAGGGGTGTCCCAACCTATCCCATCACAAGCTCTCACGGTCAACGAAGGATATTCCTTATCCCGAAAAGACCCGATCAGTCTCGGAATCCCGGTTACATGACATTTCGACAATGGTAAAACAAGACCAGCAAAGCCGCCCAATGTGCCAACAATCCCGATAGGAGCTGCACATATCTCGTTCTCAGGGCAACACCGGATGAACAATCCGTACAACTAAGTCCATCCCACAAGTTTCCCCGAGGTGGCGCTGCAAGGGGCTCTAGTTCGAACCAACACTTAGAGAAGCACTGGCCCCGGCGGGGGGGGGGGGGGGGTTAAAGTAAAGATGACCCTCAGGTCTGCAGAACCCAAGGGAAGGTGATAGGTTGTTAGCAAATGTAAAACCAAGGTTGGGCCTTGCTGGAGGAGTTTTATTCAAAGCGAACTGTCAAGGGGTTCCCATAACACCCAACCGCGTAAGGAATGGAAAATCAAGGAACATAACACCGGTATGAAGGAAACTAGGGCGGCAAGAGTGGAACAAAACACCAGGCATAAGGTCGAGCCTTCCACCCTTTACCAAGTATATAGATGCATTAATTAAATAAGAGATATTGTAATATCCCAACATATCCATGTTCCAACATGGAACAAACTTCAGCTTCACCTGCAACTAGCAACACTATAAGAGGGGCTGAGCAAAAGCGGTAACATAGCCAAACAACGGTTTGCTAGGAAGGTGGGTTAGAGGCTTGACATGGCAATAAGGGAGGCATGACATAACAAATGGTAGGTAGTGCGACATAACGATAGAGTGAACAACTAGCAAGCAAAGATAGAAGTGATTCCGAGGATATGGTCATCTTGCCTGAGATCCCGCAAGGAAGAAGAACGAGTCCAAGAAGAAGTCAAACGGACGTAGTCGAACGGATCCTCACAACTCCGGAATGAAACCGAAGCTAATGAGAGAAGCAACCCGGAAAGAAGCAAGCAACAGAGTAAACAACCATCACATAACATGGCATGATGCACAACCAAGTATGATGCATGTCTGGTTTAAATATGCATGGCATGGCAAAGTGCACAGACAAAACTACAAGTTAAGTGGAGCTCAATATGCAATGAGTTGCATATTGACGAAACACCACATCAATTATTTAGTTCACTCCCGGTTATGTACCCAACAAAATTAAACGTTCTGAACATGGCAAGGGGTGAAACATGAGTAAAAATACACAGTTAGGCACTTTAAATGAGGCCGGAAACATCAAACAACAATTCCGGTAAACCCTCATGTGCATTTAGCAATTTAAAGCAAACAACAAATTAAACATTCTAGTCGTTGTTCTCATGATGCGGATGACATTTGCAAGTTTTAAGCAATTTTTATGAAAATGTCGACATGAGCATGATATGAAGCATTTGTCATCGTGGCGGAAACAAAAGGGGTGCCACGACAACATTCCGGTTCCGGTAACTCGATTGAGATGCCGGTGAAAAGAGCAAGTGCGCAGAACGAGTCACGCAAGGATGGTGGGGTGATCCCGGATTCTGGGTGTCCCACGGGTTGACGGCGCCATGGCAAACGAGGGACGCGCACGAAACAAAAGGGCACGACGCAAACATAGGGTGCATCTCATACAACAAAATCATTCGTTCTCGGAAGGTCATCTCGCCGGTTATACCTTCGAAGCATGCGTTTTCGAAGCGTATCGAGTTCATCAAGGGAAGTAGTCGTTCACGACCATCGTGGAAGCAGCGGTCCACGGAAGTCGTGGGAGTCGTGGTACATGTTCGGGAATCGGTAGAGGTACGGGTCTTCGACAACGGTCGTCGTACAAATTCTAGGGTCGTCGGTAGTGTTACACGTTTTCATAGATGATCGAGTCATCGGTAGCGGTACTTGGTGAATCCCGAAACGGTCTTGGCGTCTTTGCGCGTAGGGGTACTTGGTGTTTCCGTGTAGTTGGTCTTGCCGGTCCCGCTCTTGGCAACATAGTTGTACAAGATCGTCATCGGACTTGTCGAATCCGAACTCTTCGAGGGCCGTCGTGGTACTTGGCGCTTGCGGTCTTGACAGCTCGAAGGGGTGTTTGGCGTTCTCGGTCTTGCGGGTCGTGGAACTTGGCGGTCATGACGAATCCAAGGGTACTTGCCAGTTCAAAATTTCTCCTGCCCAGGGACGTTCAGGTCGATGGGGCTTCTTGGTTTTGCTGTTCGGGTCGGCTCATCGAAACGCAGGTAGGGCTGATGGATTCACGAGGCAAGACAACGGCAATCTTGTGTGAAGGAGGCCATGGTGGCGAAGAAGCTAACCAGAGGACGGTACAGAGAGCTGCGGGTCTTGCCGCTGGTCAATGCGGGCGAGCAGAGGTGCATCCTCCTTCCTGCTTGAACCAGGCAGAGGCGGGGCAGGGGGCTTGCAGCAGTGCGAGATCGGCTAGAGATGAAGATGGCGGCCACAGGACTTGTGGATCCGGCAGATGGGCGTCCAACCTGGCCAGTGGCGGGACGAGGGAGCAGTGGGCTGGTGAGGAGTTGGACGCCGATGGCAGGAGGTGCAGCGACGTGGTGGAGCAAGGCAGGGGCTCCGGTCAGCTGCTGTTATTGACGCCGGCAGCGCGGGCGAGGCAGGGAGACGGCGCGATGCTCGCTGGTGACGAGGACGAAGCAGGGGCGCCGAACTGTAGTAATGGCTTGGCGGAGACTGGGAGCTTCGTGGTGGCGGTCATGGCATGTAGCGAGACGGCAAGGAGGCCGAGGCAGTGTTCTCGTCACAATTTTATCGTTGCAGTTTTGGATTACCTGAGGAGAGAACAGATATGATAGCAGAGAAACTCTTCTTCGTTCTTCAAATGTTGAGAAAGATGACGAGAAACACCACTAAGAATTGTTGAGGCACTCTGGAATGACAATTAGAAAGGTTGAACCAATGATGAAAAGAATGTGAAAGATGTTTGGAGAAATACATATGACTGATGATAAATCATTCCTACGTCAAACTACTTACGTTCAAGCATAACACAAGAATCATGTTCACTTCCTGGACTCCGCCGAAAAGAGACCATCACGTCTACACACGTGGTTGATGCATTTTAATTAAGTTAAGTGTCAAGTTCTCTACAACCGGACATTAACAAATTCTCATCTGCCACATAATTGCGGGCACGGCTTTCGAAAGTTTATACCCTGCAGGGGTGTCCCAACCTATCCCATCACAAGCTCTCACGGTCAACGAAGGATATTCCTTATCCCGAAAAGACCCGATCAGTCTCGGAATCCCGGTTACAAGACATTTTGACAATGGTAAAACAAGACCAGCAAAGCGCCCAATGTGCCGACAATCCCGATAGGAGCTGCACATATCTCGTTCTCAGGGCAACACCGGATGAACAATCCGTACAACTAAAACCATCCCACAAGTTTCCCTGAGGTGGCGCTGCAAGGGGCTCTAGTTCGAACCAACACTTAGAGAAGGACTGGCCCCGGGGTGGTTAAAGTAAAGATGACCCTCAGGTCTGCAGAACCCAAGGGAAGGTGATAGGTTGTTAGCAAATGTAAAACCAAGGTTGGGCCTTGCTGGAGGAGTTTTATTCAAAGCAAACTGTCAAGGGGTTCCCATAACACCCAATCACGTAAGGAATGGAAAATCAAGGAACATAACACCGGTATGAAGGAAACTAGGGCGGCAAGAGTGGAACAAAACACCAGGCATAAGGCCGAGCCTTCCACCCTTTACCAAGTATATAGATGCATTAATTAAATAAGAGATATTGTAATATCCCAACATATCCATGTTCCAACATGGAACAAACTTCAGCTTCACCTGCAACTAGCAACACAATAAGAGGGGCTGAGCAAAAGCGGTAACATAGCCAAACAACGGTTTGCTAGGAAGGTGGGTTAGAGGCTTGACATGGCAGTAAGGGAGGCATGATATAACAAATGGTAGGTAGTGCGACATAACGATAGAGTGAACAACTAGCAAGCAAAGATAGAAGTGATTCCGAGGGTATGGTCATCTTGCCTGAGATCCCGCAAGGAAGAAGAACGAGTCCAAGAAGAGACAAACGGACGTAGTCGAACGGATCCTCACAACTCCGGAACAAAACCGAAGCTAACAAGAGAAGCAACCCAGAAAGAAGCAAGAAAGATAGTAAACAACCATCACATAACATGGCATGTTGCACAATCAAGTATGATGCATGTCTGGTTTAAATATGCATGGCATGGCAAAGTGCACAGACAGAACTACAAGTTAAGTGGAGCTCAATATGCAACGAGTTGCATATTGACGAAACACCACATCAATTATTTAGTTCACTCCCCGTTATGTACCCAACAAAATTAAATGTTCTTAACATGGCAAGAGGTGAAACATGGGTAAAAATACATAGTTAGGCATTTTAAATGAGGCCAGAAACATCAAACAACAATTTCGGTAAACCCTCATGTGCATTTAGCAATTTAAAGCAAACAACAAATTAAAGATTCTAGTCGTTCTTCTCATGATGCGGATGACATTTGCAAGTTTTAAGTATTTTTTATGAAAATGTTGACATGAGCATGATATGAAGCATTTGTCATCGTGGCGGAAACGAAAGGGGTGCCATGGCAACTAGAACGGAAATGGTGCCATGGCAACATTCCGGTTCCGGTAACTCGATTGAGATGCCGGTGAAAAGAGCAAGTGTGCGGAGCGAGTCATGCAAGGATGGTGGGGTGATCCCGGATTATGGGTGTCTCAGGGTCGATGGCGGCATGGCAAACGAGGGACGCGCACGAAACAAAAGGGCATGCGCAAACATAGGGTGCATCTCATACAACAAAAGCATTCGTTCTCGGAAGGTCGTCTCTCCGGTTATACCTTCGAAGCATGTGTTTTCGAAGCGTATCGAGTTCGTCAAGGGAAGTAGGGGCGCCGAACTGCAGCAATGGCTTGGCGGAGACTGGGAGCTTCGTGGCGGTGGTCATGGCAAGCAGCGAGATGGCAAGGAGGCCGAGGCGCTCAGAGAGGATGAAGATGAGGTAGAAGAGGGAGATGAGCGTAGGGAGATGGCGGCTCTGGCCGGTCGTCCGGGTCACGGAGGACGAAGATTCGGCGGGGGCACGAGGGTGCAGGGCGGCGGCCTCCGGGCGTTCGAGCAAAGAAGCACAGGAAAAAGAGGGACAAGGAGATGGGATCAAGGGAGAGAAGGGATGGGGATCGAGCAGGAGTTTGGAGGCGTGAGGGAAGGAGATGGGATCGAGGGAACGGGCTCCCTGGCGGCTAGGGTTAGGAGGGCACAGGCTAAGCCTTGGTGGAAATGGGCCAGCCTGGCTACGAGGGGATTTGGGGAGGCCCAGCTGGGCTGGCTCTCCTTCTCTCTCCCTTACTCTTTTCAGAACAGAAAAAAATAAAGAGAAAGAAAAAGGGAAGAAAACAAAGGTTAGAGAAAGAGTTTGGGCACCAGGATAATTTTTTTGGACTCGCAAAAATGCACTGGTTCCAAGAAAATCGGAGTGGGCCAGATTGCATGGTTTAAATTCAAAAGCATTTGAATTTAATTCAAATGGTTTGAATAGGAAGTGAGGGTTGGGAAGGTCCAAAAATGTTGAGATTTTTGGTGGGGCTCCAATAAACAAAGAAGGAATATTGACAAGGTTTGGAGGTCAACTCGAAGCAGAAAAGGCATGAGGATTATTTTTGCACGTGTGTTATGGTTAACTCCAAAAGAATGGAATATTTATTATAGCCCCCTAATATTGGGAGGATATGTTATAAAAAGAATCACCATGTGAATTCCCTCGGTTTAAATATATCAATGATCTATGCGATTTGTTTAGTTGAGTTTTACAAAATTAAATGACATGATGACATGATGCAATGCAAAAGATGCAATGATGAATGCAACAAACCAACAACTCACACGACGAAACTCGGAAAACATGGAAGGCGTCTGAAGCTCCGGTCTTGGGGCGTTACATATCTCCGCCTTCATCTTGACGTCGCGGACGCCATCGGAGAACACTGAGATGATGGCCTCGTCCGTCACCTTGGGGATCTTGATTCACGTGATGTTGAAGCGCTGGATGTACTTCTACAGGGTCTCTCCTAGTTGTTGCTTGATGCGGTGCAGGTCACCCGCGACCGGGGGGCGGTTGCGAGTGCCCTGGAAGTTCGCAATAAAGTGGTTACGCATCTCATCCCAGGAGGAAATCGAGCTTGGTGGTAGGTTCAAGAGCCAGGAGCAGGCGCCACCATTGAGGGCTATGGGAAACCAGTTCGCCATGACCTTCTCGTCGTCGTTGGCCGCCTCGATGCTCAGCTCGTAGAGCTATAGGAACTCCGCGGGGTCAGTGGTGTCGTCGTAGCGAGGAGGTAGATCTGGCTTAAACTTGCCCGGCCAGGTGATGCTACACAGCTCGGGGGTGAAGGCGCGGCAGCTCGGCGTGGTCACCGGGGCCTGCCTCGGAGGTGGAAGTTGGTCTTGGTGCACGCGTGCCGCTACGACAAGCGGCGCGGGGCCTTGCCACAGCAAACGATCCTGGCGCGACAGTGTGAGGAGTGGCGAAGCGTTCTCTTGCGGTCGAGGGACTTCTTGACAGCTTCTTTCTTCACGCGCGGGCGCCAGACGCGGTGGGTCGCGCCGTGGAGCCGCGCGCCTTGGCGCTAGGGCGCCTTCTTGGTGCATAGGTGGTGGACGTGCTTCGTGAGTTGCGTCGCCCGTGGCTGGCGGAGGACGAGTCAGAGAGTGGGACGGCGCAGGGGAGCCTCCTGTGGCGCGGACAAGCTCGGCGATGCGGTCAAGCCAGTCCTCGTAGAGGTCGTCGATTGAGCGGTAGCGCAGGAGCTCGTGTGCCATGAGGAGCGCGGCCGTGCGTTCGTGGGAACACGACGAGCATGAGACGACGAACCGGCGGGAGTCAGTGATGGAGTGGTGATGCGGCCGTCTGCTCGCACCGAGGGGTGCAACAGGGATGCTTGCTCCTCGTTCCCCATCGGCCCGGTGGCGGCGTTGGCGGCAGGCGACGAAGAGCAATGGGGTGGCCCGCTGTCGGTGTCAAAACTGGCGGATCTCGGGTAGGGGGTCCCGAACTGTGCGTCTAGGCCGGATGGTAACAGGAGGCAAGGGACATGAAGTTTTACCCAGGTTCGGGCCCTCTTGATGGAGGTAAAACCCTACGTCCTGCTTGATTAATATTGATGATATGGGTAGTACAAGAGTAGATCTACCACGAGATTGGAGAGGCTAAACCCTAGAAGCTAGCCTATGGTATGATTGTTGTTCTGTATGTTGTCCTATGGACTAAAACCCTCCGTTTTATATAGACACCGGAGAGGGTTAGGGTTACACAAAGTCGGTTACAATGGTAGGAGATCTACATATCCGTATCACCAAGCTTGCCTTCCACGCCAAGGAAAGTCCCTTCCGGACACGGGATGAAGTCTTCAATCTTGTATCTTCATAGTCCAGGAGTCCAGCTGAAGGTATAGTCTAGCCATCCAGACACCCCCTAAACCAGGACTCCCTCAGTAGCCCCTGAACCAGGCTTCAATGACGACGAGTCCGGCGCGCAGATTGTCTTCGACATTGCAAGGCGGGTTCCTCCTCCAAGTACTTCATAGAAGATATTGAACACAAAGATAGTGTCCGACTCTGCAAAATAAGTTTCCACATATTGCCATAGAGAGAATAATATTTACACAAATCTAATCTGCTGACGTATTCCGTAGTGTGACATCGCACCACGGCCAAGCCTTTATTCGAATTGTTTTATTATCCCACCTCAACACGTCATGCGAGGCGGTTTCCTTGGCACGTCTTGTTAAATCAGAGATCGTGTCCCCTTATTCCGGGATTCTCATCAATACGGGCGTGGGTAACCCAACCGTGCCATTGATTACGGCGCTTGGAGATAAGCGAGTTTTACCAGGATGGTGGGGACATGTAGTTGCGTCCACCCATATAAGGGGATAAGGATCCACCTTTTCACCTACGCCTTCTTCCTCCTCTGTGTATCCATTTTCGCGCACTCGACCTCCAGCGCCCAAGTCCGCACTCCCCACCTCAACCTTCTCCAGCCATGTCCGGAGCGGGAGGCAAGTGGATGGTCTCCTCCGTCATGGAGGGACACATCAAAAAACTGAGGAAGGCTGGATACTTGTCTAATGACATCGCGTACCGGCTTCCTGAAGAGGGGCAGCTCCTCCCCACCCCAAGGCCCCATGAGAGGGTAGTGCTCCTTCCCCACTTCCTCCGCGGACTGGTATTTCCTATCCACCCATTCGTCCGGGGACTCATGTTCTACTACGGCCTGGATTTCCATGATCTGGCCCCGAACTTCATCCTCAACATCTCGGCGTTTATCGTCGTGTGCGAGGCTTTCCTCTGCATCCGCCCCCATTTCGGCCTATGGCTCAAGACTTCCAATTTCAAGCCGAAGGTGGTGCGCGGCAACCAGGCGGAGTGCGGAGGTGCCATAGTGGGCAAGATGCCCAACGTCTTATGGCTCGAGGGCTCCTATGTGGAGACCCTGAAGGGGTGGCAATTGGGGTGGTTTTACATCACCGAGCCGTGTGACCCTGAGTGGGTCGCAGCCCCCGAGTTCCGGTCCGGACCCCCAACGTGGCTCACGTCCTGGAAAGAGACGGGCCTGTCGTGGGGCAGCAAAGGAGAGGTGACTGGACTTCAAACATGCATCCAAACCCTGGTGGACAAGCAGCTCAAGCTTGTCAATGTAGTCCAGGTTATGCTCATCCGCCGGGTCCTCCCGTGTCAACAACGGGCCTTCAATCTGTGGGAGTTCAACCCGGCGGAGCACCGAACTCTGAGCAGGCTCTTCGACATGACGTACGAAGATGCCTGGAAGGTGCTTTTCAAGGGCGTTGAGGCTCCCGCATCCGCTACCGAGGATCGCGGATTCAGCGCGCAGCGTCACGCTAGCGCGGTAAGTTGTTTGTACCTTTTACAGGTTATTAGTTTTTCATAATTTAACTCTATGCGGGATCTAAGCTCCCTTACCTTTGACAGGTTTGGCAGGCGAAGTCCGGACAGATCGACTGTCCGGCCCCTTTGCCCGAAGACCCAACCAATGCCCGCTTGGCGAAGCTGCTGGTTCCGGCACCCCATGTGGTGCCGGAGAAGAAGGCCACGAAGAAGGCCATGGGGACTCGAAAAAGTGCCCGGTGCCAGGAGGTGTCGGGTTCATCATCCGACGGCTCCAAGGCGCATTCCTCCCGTGAAGACGAGGAGGAGGAAGAAGAGACCTCTCCCCCTCCAACGGGGGGAGATAAGAAAAGGAAGGCCGCCCTCACTGGGCAGGCCAAAGGGTCCAAGAAGGGGAAAACCCTTCCTCCGGACTACTCCACCGACGCCGATGACGACGGAGAGGAGTGGCCACTCAGGGCCAAGCCCCTGGCGAAATCGTAAGTATCCGGATACCAGAGTAACTCATAGTACTCCTTTATTGCATAGATTTCCCTTATGTCGAATATGATTATGCAGCCCACCAAAAGACCGGCTCGACGCATCGTCGAGCGGTTCACTAGACTCGTCGGATGTGAATTCGCTTCCGATGGCTACCTCCCCCCGCCCTACGGACGCCGCCGAAGTGTTGTCCCAATAGGTTCCAAGCCAGGAGGAGGTGGTCTTGGAGGCGCCGCAAGGTGACCTCCCGGACTCCAGGAGTAAAGGGGATAAAAACCCCCAGGGCTCCAAGTCCGGTTCTAGGCCGGACACCGCTCCGGAACCTTCAAAGGTTCCAGAGTCCGGCGGGCGACCTCCTTCCGAGAGGAGCAAGCCCACCGTGCCGGTGACCCCTGTCCAACCGGAGGCGCCGGACAATTTGTTGGAGGTGCTCAAAGGCGCGTCCATCGACGAGGAGCACCGCACCATTATGAGTGCGGTGGTCCAGAAGGTTAAGTCCGCCAAGAGCGGACTGACTGAAGCGTGTACTAGCCTTTTAATAGGCTTTAAGGTAAGTAAAGAATGTGTAAATAATATTACCGCATAGACAGTAGCCCCTGATGCTCTGTTTGGTGTTCGGGAAGAAAAGCCGAATAGAGGATCAAATAAAATTCGCAGGAGTCTAACAAAAAGGAGTCAATATGCATATGCAGGCTTCTCTGCTGGCATCCGCCGCACTGACTGCGGAAGTGGACACGCTAAAGCAGAACCTCGAGCAGTCCGAGCAAGAGCTCAGGCGTGCCAAGAAGCAGCTTGAGGATAAGGAAGGTAAGAAATACCTTGTTTAAATATATAGAAAAAAGTGCAATTGCAAAAAATGACAGGATTATCGTGGCTATTATAGGGGCCACGTTGGAGGTGGCGACCCTTAAGCAAGTGCTGGTCGAGGCCGAGAAGAGGGCGGCCACGGAGCGCACCGAGCGGGAGAAGTATGAGGCCCAGGTTGGCAAGGTGCGGCAAGAGCTCCAGGCTCTCATGAAAAAACATGAGAGTTTGGAGCTTGACTCAAAGACGCGAGCGTCCGAGCTCACGATGGCTATTGAAAATGCCAAGTCTGCCAAGGCCGAATCCTAGAAGACCCTTCAGGAGTTGGATGCAGTGAAAAAGATAGTGGCGGGTAAGGCATTCTTTATGCAAAGCAAACACATAAACGTGAGTTACTTGTTACTTACCCGAATTCGGAGCTCTCCAGGAGCATTCGCAGATCTTCCCTGTAGCGTGTCCGATGCCACCGCATTCTATCGAGCCGAGGAGGGAAGATCGACAGAGAAGGTGTTCTGGTCTCAGTATGCTGAGGCCGGACACCCCGTGCCCCTGAGCGACCAGCTGAAGCAACTGGTCGAGCTCCACAAGGCGGCCGAACGGGCCATGAAGGGCCTCATAGTTCGGCTGTGGCCTGGAGAGGCTCTGCATGGGAGCTATTTCGGGCTGGTGCGGTGGCTGGTGGGGGCCTATCCAAGGCTCGAAGTCATCAAGCGCTCCGTCTGCATTGAAGGTGCCCGTAGGGCCCTTGCCCGTGCTAAGGTGCCCTGGGGCAAGCTGGATGCTGAGAAGCTTGTGAAGGATGGGCCACCGCCCGGGAAAGAGCATCGCAAGCCCGAGAATTATTATATGGATGTTCTGAAGGGTGCCCGCCTTGTGGCGGATGAATGTTCCAGGGATGTGATTTTTGAGTAAAACTCGCTCGTTTTGTCTTGTGCGCTGAAAATTTGTTCATATGCGCTAAGCAATGCTGTTGGAATTTAAAATATTACCTTCTGTGCGGCTGTTTATCAATTCTGAGAGATGGCGAGTCGTCGGCTTCTGCCCCCGTGCCGCTAGTGCTGGGGTGTTCGGGGATAAACCTGAGCGCTCTTTTTCCCATGTTTGGGTCCTTCGAGGGAGGCGCTCAGCACAACGAACAAGGCAATCAGACTATAATGCATGAACACTCTCACTTAGCCATAGAATTCTATAATTTTAAATTTCGGTGAAGCCCCTGGTATTGGGAAGACCGAGTTCGGGGCGCTCTCCACGCCTTGGCCGGACAGAGCCGACTCCTCGCTCTAAGCGGCATAAGTCTTTAGGGACTCGAAAAACCTCTCGAATAGCGACCGGCTCTCGCTTCATCATGACAGTCAGTTTTAGCTTTCTCTACTGAGGTGCTCGACCCAGCTCAACTGGGGCACAATCGCAGTAGTTCTCCTAGTGCTACCTTAGCCGATATAGCGGAACGTAAGGCACCAAAACATAGGAGCCGGGCAAACCCAACTATTGACCCAAGACATGATTCGGAGCCGATGCATATAATGCTATAAGTTCGGGGTGCCGCACTTGTTAAAGTGTTCGGACTTCTCACACCATATTGAGGGGTACTAAAGCCCCGGCGTATTTTGGCCGTACCAAAGTGTACGGGTGCAACATGTCATTAAGGAACATATATTTGTAAAAAAAGAGTAATGCAAAAATAGACAAAAGCTATGCATTGTTTATTAAAAAGGGCTGCGATCAAAGCAGAACGATACAAAATAATGCGATAAGCAAAAGGTTGGACTATTTAACATGTCCGTTCCAGGGGCAGGCTGTGGAATGGTATGCGAAACAGGTATACTGCTTGTGATAGAGACCACCTGGGAGTTCCGTAATGCGGCATGGCTTGTCTGCTTCCCTGGTTCTTGCATCGTTTGTGCGGAAATTGAACTGCCAAATAGGCCTTCCGAAGAATGGAGTCCTGAAAGTAAGAGAAAATAAAAAAATCGGCAGCCCCTGGTGCGGTTTAAGCCGTGTTTCGGGCGTGCCGTGATGGTGCCCCTCCCCTTGTACCCATGGTACTTCTAGAGCATAGTTATGTACACAAAGCACTAGCGTCGCATTTTTGCGAGGGCTGGGGTTGGGGCCGCATTTCTATGCCTGCTCGGAACGTGCCAGGCGGTCTTGTTGTAGGTTACTCCGGGCGCGCTTGACGGTGTCCGGACGTTTAATGGCCGGACTGGAGAACTGCCTGGAGAGGCTGCTTTGTACTTCCGCTGCAAGGGCCGCCGTGTGCTCCTCCGTTCGGAGAGAGCGTTCGGTGTTTCCATTGACCGTAATTACTCCTCGAGGGCCTGGCATCTTGAGCTTAAGGTATGCGTAGTGCGGTACCGCATTGAACTTGGCGAATGTGGTTCGCCCGAGCAGTGTGTGATAGCCACTGCGGAATGGGACTATGTCGAAGATTAACTCCTCGCTTCGGAAATTATCCGGAGATCCGAAGACCACTTCAAGTGTGACTGAGCCTGTACAGTTGGCCTCTACACCTGGTATTATGCCTTTAAAGGTCGTTTTGGTGGGCTTAATCCTCGAGGGATCTATGCCCATTTTCCGCACTGTATCCTGGTAAAGCAGGTTCAGGCTGCTGCCGCCGTCCATAAGGACTCTAGTGAGATGAAATCCGTCAATAATTGGGTCTAGAACCAATGCGGTGAATCCGCCATGACGGGTGCTAGTGGGATGGTCCCATCGATCAAAGGTGATCGGGCAGGAGGATCATGGGTTGAACTTTGGGGCAACTGGCTCTACCGCGTATACGTCCCTTAACGCGCGCTTCTGCTCCCTCTTGGGGATGTGGGTTGCGTATATCATGTTCACCGTCCGCACTTGTGGGGGAAAACCCTTCTGTCCACTGTTGTTCGGCGGTCGGGGCTCTTCATCGTCATCGCTATGCAGCCCCTTGTCTGTATTTTTGGCATTTAACTTGCCTGCCTGGTTGAACACCCAACAATCCCTGTTGGTGTGATTGGCCGGCTTTTCGGGGGTTCCATGTATCTGGCACAAGCGGTCGAGTATTCGGTCCAAACTGGACGGCCCCCTAGGATTTCTTTTGAATGGCTTTTTCCGCTGACCGGATTTATAGCCTCTGAATCCGGCATTAACTGTCGTATCCTCAGCATTGTCGCCGTTAATGCAGCGCTTCTGCTTGTTGCGACGCGACCTGCCACTACTGTCCCTGGTATCTGAATTACCAGGGTTCTTGGTCATATTGTTGCTACGAGCAAGCCAGCTGTCTTCTCCCGTGCAAAAGCGGGTCATGAGTGTCGTGAGTGCTGCCATAGATTTCGGCTTTTCCTGTCCAAGGTGCCGGGCAAGCCACTCGTCATGGATATTGTGCTTGAAGGCTTCTAGGGCCTCTACGTACGGACAGTCGACTATTTGATTTTTCTTTGTTAGGAACCGTGTCCAGAATTGCCTGGCCGATTCATTTGGCTGCTGAATTACGTGGCTTAGGTCATCGGCGTCTAGTGGTCGCACAGAAGTGCCCTGGAAATTGTCGAGGAATGCGGCTTCCAGGTCCTCCCAACAACTGATTGATCCTGCTGGCTAGCTGTTAAGCCAATGCCGAGCTGGTCCTTTAAGCTTGAGTGGGAGGTATTTGATGGCATGGAGATCATCGTCGTGATCCATATGGATATGAAGGATATAATCCTCAATCCATACCGCAAGATTTGTTGTGCCATCATATGATTCAATGTTTACGGGTTTGAAACCCTCGGGGATTTGATGATCCATTACTTCGTCTGTGAAGCATAGTGGGTGTGTGGCGCCTCTGTACTGGGCTATATCACGACGTAGCTCCAATGAGCTATGTCTACTGTGTTCGGCCCTACCGGATTTGTGTCCGGCGTGATGGTTACCGTCTCGAGTCGTGGGGCGCCCACGCGATCCATAGATCGATCTTGTTTGCCTTGCCTTGTCCTCCAACATATCTCGCAGGTCAGGCGCATTTTCTCGTGCCTTGGAATGGGGTGCGGCTTGAGTGGAGGGCCGAGAGGCTTCTCTGTCGCGGCCATGAGGTGGCCGGTCGACCATATCAAGAGCTAGTGATGTAGGTTTAAGTGCTTCCTCCTCTAATCGGGGTAGCAACCTGCACTTTGGGTAGCTCTTGGATGGGCGTTCGAGTTTATGCTCTTCGGCCGCAAGGACTTCGGTCCATCTGTCGGCTAGCAAATCTTGATCAGCTCTAAGTTGTTGCTGTTTTTTCTTGAGGCTTCTTGCCGTGGCCATAAGCTTGCGTTGAAAACGCTCTTACTCGATGGGATCCTCTGGCACGACGAATTCGTCGTCGTCGAGGCTTGCCTCGTCTTCGGAGGGAGGCATATAATTATCGTCCTCGACCTCTCTGTCTGCCGCTCTCTCATGAGGGCTGGCTTCTCCATCCTCCTGTGCTGAATCTTGCTGGAGGGGGTTTTCTTCGGCACTCTCCGCAGTATTATTATCTCCTGTGCTAGAATCGCCGTATTTGCTTTGGCGGGATTTTGAGCGGCGTCGCTGACGCTGGCGCTTAGGCTGTTTCTTGGAGGGGTCATCCTCCGCTGTTCTATCGACATCTCCTTCTTTTGGGGTGTCCACCATGTATATGTCATATGACGAGGTGGCTTTCCAGGGCCCAATAGGCGCTGGTTCTTCATCGTCTCCTGCATCGGCGTCCATACCATCGATGTCTTCGGAGTCAAAGTCGAGCATGTCGGTTAAATCGTCGACAGTGCCTACAAAGTGGGTGGTGGGTGGGCTTTGAATTTCTTCATCGTCCGTATCCCAACCTTGCTGACCGTAGTCCGGCCAGGGCTCTCCTGATAAAGAGAGAGACTTTAGTGTCTTCAAAATATCGCCGAAAGGCGAGTGCTGAAAGATGTCCGCAGCAGTAAACTCCATGATCGGCGCCCAATCGGATTCGATTGGCAGGGGCACGGAGGGTTCGGAGTCCGGCTCCTTGGAGTCACGAGTCTCGCGGAGTGCGGGGCTGGTGTTCGGCTTGATCGCCATTGGGATCGCAGCCTCCGAGGCGGCGTCCAACCACCTATCCTCGATCGGCGCAGTTGGCTCCGAATTAAGGGTCGAAGCCGATGCAGGTGCGGCCTCCAGGGCACTGTTCGGCGGCAGAGCTAGATCATGCTCGTCGTGACAGTGCGGCGCGCTCGGCAGTGGCTCGAATCCGTCGAAGATCAAGTCCCCGCGGATGTCAGCCGTGTAGTTTAAACTTCCAAATCTGACCTGACGGCCAGGGGCATAGCTTTTGATCTGCTCAAGATGGCCAAGTGAATTGGCCCATAGTGCGAAGCCGCCAAAGATGAAGATATGTCCGGGGAGGAAGGTCTCACCCTGGACTGCATCGCTATTGATGATCGTAGGAGCCATCAAGCCTGACGGCAACGACACAGAGGAACTCTCAATGAAAGCACCAATGTCGGTGTCAACATCGGCAGATCTCGGGTAGGGGGTCCCGAACTATGCGTCTAGGCTGGATGGTAACAGGAGGCAAGGGACACGAAGTTTTACCCAGGTTCGGGCCCTCTTGATGGAGGTAAAACCCTACATCCTGCTTGATTAATATTGATGATATGGGTAGTACAAGAGTAGATCTACCACGAGAGGCTAAACCCTAGAAGCTAGCCTATGGTATGATTGTTGTTCTGTATGTTGTCCTACGGACTAAAACCCTCCGGTTTATATAGACACCGGAGAGGGTTAGGGTTACACAAAGTCGGTTACAATGGTAGGAGATCTACATATCCGTATCGCCAAGCTTGCCTTCCGCGCCAAGGAAAGTCCCTTCTGGACACGGGACGAAAGTCTTCAATCTTGTATCTTCATAGTCCAGGAGCCCGGCTGAAGGTATAGTCCGGCCATCTGGACACCCCCTAATCCAGGACTCCCTCACCCGCCGACAGGGGTCGTTTGAGTGACGCGGGTGGCGAGGGCAGCCCGGTGCTCGGCGCGGGCGCGCGTGCGTCCTCCATGGAGATGATGAATCAATGTGACACGGAGTGATGGAAGGGAAGCTTCGGTGACCCCCTACCTGGCGCACCAAATGTCGGATCACGCGTTCCGGCAAAACCCTTAAGGTTCGAACACTGGGGTGCGCGTGAAGATTCCCCCCCTAGAGATCCACGTCCTAACTCGGCTAAGATCTTACGAGGTAACTCGACGAACTCGCAACACAAGGGACACAAGATTTTATACTGGTTCAGGCCAACGTTGTGGTGTAATACCCTACTCCAGTGTGGTGGTGGTGGATTGCCTCTCGGGCTGAGGATGAATAGTACAAAGGGAAGAACAGCCTCCTGAGGTCGAGGTGTTCTTGTGCTTGGTGGATGTGATTGTGGGGATGAACTAGTTCTAGTCTCAGATGAGGTCGCCCAGCTATGGTGGTGGCTAGTCCTATTTATAGAGGCCTTGGTCCTCTCCCCAAATATTGAGCGGGAAGGTAGCCAACAATGGCCAATTTGAAAGGGGACAACTAGTACAGCTTATCCTGACAAAAGTGGTCTTCGCCTGCAAAAGGCTCTGATGATGACGCCGCCTTGGGCTCCATGGTGACCTCCATCTTGCCGTCCTGCTGGTCTTGGTCTCGTTGCACCGATATGGAAAACTGTGCTTGACGCCTCGGTACTCCGCGCTTGTGCCTGCTTCCTTAGCACCAAAGAGGAAACAAGGACGATGCACGCGCTGGCACCCGCCTGGCGCCCGCCTGGTCTTGGTCGTCATGGATCACGTTACTAGAACCTCGCGAGGTTTTCCTGGCCTTGAACTCTACGCTCCTCATGAGCCAGCCTGGTGAGGTCGCTCCTGAGGAGGTCTTGTGTCGTCTGCCTTGCAAGGCTCGGCCCCTCATGAGGGTCTTGAATGTCTTGTTAATGAAGATGGGCCGTGCGGGCCCGCTCGCAGAGCCATGTCATGGGCCGCAGGTAGGCAACTCTGGGGACCCCCGTTCCCAGAATGCCGACACATCTGAGATACATGGTGCTTTAAGCTGGTGAGCTCAGTGCTTACCTCTTCAAGAGCTGCCTCTGCTTTTTCAGCTCATTGTATTAAGGCAGTCTTTTCTTTAGCCCAAGTCCTTTTCTCCGCCTCAAAATTGGTCTTCAGTTTTTCCGACTCAGACACGCTAAACTGGAACTTTGATTCAGCTTTTTGAGTCTCGGTTTCCTGAGTCGCTAGCCGGGTCTTTGCATCATTTAATTGAGATTCCAGTTCAGCAGTAGCAGCCTGCATAAAGCGCAAAACTTGTCAAATAAATTCACAGCGGATTACAACCATATAAGTCCCAAGTCCTTTGCAAGCAACAACACTTGGCACTTGGGGGCTAATGTATGTCAAAGCAATTTTTCAAGGAAACGGCTCTTATGAATAAAGTACCAAGCACTTTGCACGCAACACTACTCGGCATTTGGGGGCTAATGCATATTGCTTGAAACTTATTAATGATGAGCAGGATATGTTGTAAACAGTCTCAGTCGACTCATGGGGGCTATGCAGTTAAGCTCTACTGTTTTACACAATAGGAGCGGCTTAATCATGCTGATTAAACTGGCCCTTGGGGACTACGGATGCAAAAATAAACTACTTCAACATCCGGTTTAATTTTAAACCAGACTTGGAGGGAATCTATGATAGAAGCTTATGAATTCTTCTAAGTCTATAGTGTCAGTGTTCTGGGAACAGGGGTCCTCAGACTCGCCTGCCTGCGGCCCCCGGTGTGGCTCTGCAAGCGAGCACATACGGCCCATCTTCACCAACAAGCATTCAAGACCCTTGCGAGGAGGACGACACAAGACCTCCTCAGGAGCAGCCTCACCAGGTTGGCTCGCGAGGGGCAGAGAGATTGAGGCCAGGCAAACCTCGCGAGGTTCCAATGATGTGAGCCATGACGATCAAGACCAGGTGGGTGCCAGGCGGGTGCCAGAGCGCACAGTGTCCTTGTTTCCTCTTTGGTGCTAAGGAGGCAAGCGTAGACGAAGAGTACCGAGGGATCAAGCAAAGGTTTCCATATCGGTGCAAGGAGACCAAGACCAGTAGGACGGCAAGATGGAGGTAACCATGGAGCCCAAGGTGGCGTCACCACCATAGCCTTTGGCAGGCGAAGACTGCTTTTGTCAGGATAACTTGTACTAACTGTCCCCTGTCAAATTGGCTGTTGTTGGATCCCTTCCCGCTCAATATTTGGGGAGAGGACCAGGGCCTCTATCAATAGGATTAGCCACCACAGTAGAGGGAGAACAAAGAACCGGAGCCATCTCAACTTGGACTAGATCCAACCCATCCTCACACCCACCAAGCACAAGAACACCTCTCCTCAGGAGGCTGTTCTTCCCCTTATACTGTTCACCATCAGCCCAAGAGGCAATCCACAACACCACACTGGAGTAGGGTATTACATCACAATGGTCGCCTGAACCAGTATAAATCTTGTGTCCCTCGTGTTGCGAGTTCGTCGAGCTAGCCTCCGAGATCACGAAGTGCTTGAGCGTGTGATAGGTGAGGGAGAGATCTTCGCGCGCACCCCAGTGTTCAAACCTTAAGGGTTTTGCCGGAACCCGAAATCCGACATTTGGCATGCTAGGTAGGGGTGTGTCGAAGCCTTCTTCTTCGTCGACCCATGCTTCGTCACTCCACCAAGTTCATGGCCGACGCTTGCCGGGTGCCGTGGTTCTAAGACTGACAGTAAAATGGGGGGTAGGTATGAGGAGGCAAGATCCCAGTTGTGGTGAAGTTGTACACACAAGATTTACGAGTTCAGACCCTTCACGGTGGAAGTAATAGCCCTACGTATCGGTGCCCGGAAGCGGTCGACTGGATTATATGCGTGTGCACCACACGCATATAATCCAGTTGACCGCCTCCAGGCACCGAGATGTAGAGCTATTACTTCCACTGTGAAGGGTCGCATCCTTGTAACACCACACGCATATAATCCAGTCGACCGCCTCTGGGCACCGAGACATAGGGCTATTACTTCCACCGTGAAGGGTCTGAACTCGTAAATCTTCTGTGTACAACTTCACCACAGTTGGGATCTTGCCTCCTCATACCTACCCCCTATTCTACTGCCAGTCTTAGAACCATGACAGTTGGCACCCACCGTGGGGCAGGTGTCTTAGCGACTTTTTGGTGAAGTTGTGATTTTTCCGACTCCCATCATCATGGTTTCCGGCGGTGGATTGGAGGAGGGCCGTGAGATCCATCTTAGTGCACTCGTCTTCGTTGCCGACGACTCTGCCTGGCTTCAGGAAGCTCCCCTTGACGCCGAGGCGCTCCCCGCCCGTGGGACGACGCACTTTCGCGCGTGCGCTCGTGGCGTCCTTCTTCGGCAGCCGTCGACCCAGTATCGGTCCGCTCCCGCGGTGTCCTCACTCCCCGCTGTTCACCGACGCAAGCGATCTGGTCGGTCGCGGCTTCAGCGGTGGGTGAAACACGCGGTGGTTCGCCAGTCGGCCACCCCACAAGTCGCGGCAATCGAGCCCGACGAAACTCTATGGCCTGTTCGACCTGTCGACTGGCTCCATCGAGACCACACCCGAATGCGATAGCAGCGATCCTGCGGCTGAGGTCATGATGGTCGACGGACCACATAGTCCTCCTGGCTTCTGCCGCAACAACGACGGCGATGGTGGCGGCGATCCGTCACGCGTTCACGCGGAGTACCGCCCCAAACCTCTTTCTTCGCAGCAGAGGGAAGAGCTTCGCCGCCGCAACATGGACGCGCTCCACACGCCCATCATTGGGGAAACCTCCGAGAGGCCCGGGCCTTGGAGGAGGCGCGTCTGGACAACTTGGTTGAGCCCACTCGACTAGAGAACCTTCAGCGTGCACTCGACGAGCGTGCTCGGCAGCGGGTTCCTAAGTCCAGTCAATGACAGATTTTTCCACCTCAACCTCAAGTATACCGCACTCCGATTCAAAATCTCACAGCTACAGCTCGTATAGGAGAGTCAATTCAGCCTTCCAAGTCGGAGGCCGGCAGAGGCTTGATGCAGATCCGGGCCTTACTCCGGTCAGAAGGAGAGCAGAACACAGCAGTGTCTCAGTCATGGAATAGGATTCATAGCAGATCTGTGATGGAAGATACAGTTCAGTCGGCCCACAGCCCAAGATCGCCCCCGCGGCATGAGGGACATGGGCATCGGTAGGAGCAGTACAGAAACCATGAGCAGTATGATCACCGACTCGGTCGTGATGAGCACCGTCGAGGGCTCACACCTCCTCCGAGGAGTGGATCATATGTGCCTCGGCAATATGATGACAGACGCCCTCGCAGTGGTGAGCGAAGAGTACCAGTCGACCCAAGGGAGCCAGGCTTTGATGCGAGATCTATTCTCATTCAAGGTTTAGTTGATAGGAACAGAGCACACAGAGAGGGCCTTGACAGAGATCACCCGACTGGCAGCAGAGTTCATGTTTCAGGTCCAGAGTGTTTCAGCAGAGCCATTAGAGACACAGTGATTCCTCCGAACTTCAGGTTGGCGACTGGAGTCAACAAGTTCACTGGTGAGTCCAAGCCTGACACTTGGCTTTAGGATTACCGAGTGGCTGTGCAGATCGGTGGCGACAATGATGAAGTGGCCATGAAGCATCTTCCTCTGATGTTGGAAGGTTCAGCCAGAGCATGGTTGACTCAGTTAGCGCCAGGCAGTATATTCACTTGGGAAGAACTTGCCGAGTGTTTGTTAAAACCTCTGAGGGTACTTGCAAGCACCCAGCGTGGTTGACGAAATTGCAACATTGCGTGCAAAAACTGAATGAAACTCTGAGAGATTACATTCAGAGGTGTGCTACCTCTTGAGCACTGTGTTGGTTTTCCTCGAAGAGGAAGGGAGGATGCAGCAAAGTAGCGTAAATATTTCCCTCAGTTTTTTAGAACCAAGGTATCAATCCAGTAGGAGGCTACGCGCGAGTCCCTCGTACCTGCACACAACAAATAAATCCTCGCAACCAACGCAAATAGGGGTTGTCAATCCCTATAAGGCCACTTACGAGAGTGAGATCTGATAGATATGATAAGATAATGTTTTTGGTATTTTTATGATAAAGATGCAAAGTAAAATAAAGGCAAAGTAAATAGCAAAGGAAATAACTAATTAGTAGGAGATTAATATGATAAAGATAGACCCGGGGGCCATAGGTTTCACTAGTGGCTTCTCTCGAGAGCATAAGTATTCTATGGTGGGTCACTACAAGAAATATGTCAACTTGTGACCAGCACTATTGGTCACTGAACGGTCACTATTTTTAATTTGTGATCTTTTTGTGACCAAAAACATAAGGTCAAAAGCTGGTGGTCATAAACTGACTATAGCGACCTTTCTTCTGGAATGGTCGTAGACGTTTATGACCAAAATATGTCTACTGTGGCGTTTTGGTCACTAGCAACCTCCCCAGGCCACGTAGGCATCCAGCGTGGCAATCTGATGTGGCACAAGATTCAGCTCGGTCCAATTCAGTGTTTATATGGGCCGAGCCCATTAATTCGGCCCATTTATATTTTTTTCACTGCTAATTTTGGTGAATTACACGGGCCAAGCCCTACAATTCGGCCTTTTTATTTTATGGGCCAAGGCCTTTTTGTACCAGCAGTTTTAGTTTTCTTTTTTTATAAAATGGATCCATTAGTCAAACAAGTCCCACTTGTCAGGTTCTGATAAATGGGTCCCAGCTATTAGGCTCAGATTCTTCATATTTCAATTTGACATCATATTTGAATTTCATGGTAAGAAAATAACCAGTATTTAAATAGGCAAACAGAAAACACACATAATAATTCAAATAACAATAGCCAGATTCACTACAAGCTCTACAAATGACACGTAATACAAGCTCAACATATACAATGCTTTACAAGCTCTACAAATGCAAAGCTCTACAATACTTTACAAGCTCTCCAAGTAATGTTACAAGCTCTACAAGTGTTTTCTTCTTCAGCATGGAGCTCCTTCGATAGAGATCAAATGCCGGACTCACTGGACGGCCATAGTCAGGACTGGGCTAACAGAGCGACTGCATGCCCTCAATGATCACCCTGTTACATGAATCAGCTAAGAAGAATTAGAAAAACTGGAGTAAAATGGAGTACCAGCAATGGATAACAAGAACAACTCCAGATTATTAGCTGATTCATTATAGAATAATATAGAACAAGCTCCCAGTTTGGAGCAAACAGTTGATAAAATCATGCAACAGCAATGGAACAATCATGCACACAGTATAATAAAATGGATAGAACAATAACAAGAACAACTCCAGATTACACACAAAGCTCTATCCATAGTACCAGCAATGGATAAAATCATGCACACAGTATAATTATGACTATAATATAACCAGAGAACTAAAGATTCTACATACTTTGAACTCATCAACTAATAAGTGAGAATGAGCTAATTGTATGCAAACAATATTTTTTTATTTGTTTATATTACTAAAACAGACATCTTCCTTTATGTGAAGAAGTTTGCTTCCTTCTTTAGTTAGTAGTAATCGTTCCATGCAAATCAACCGTGTGTGTATGCTTGAGCATGATCTGGAGATTACATGCATAGAGGAACAAAATCCTAAACAAAATAGCATCACATAGCGGTGGGTGCTCAACCTATTTACCATACACAAGCAACACTTAACCATAGCATGTGCATATACTTGTGTCACATTAGGGGGTTCAGAATGTACACAGTATATTCTAATAAAACTGATTGGGAGCAGAGGGAGAGGGAGGTGGATATGGACGTGCTACCTGCTGCTGCGGTGGTGCCTCTTGGTGGTCGTGCTTGAGCTCCTCCTGATGCTGCGTGAATCCAAGTGGCTCTCAAGCAAAATCTCTAGCGAAACTACAATGCAACGAATAGTAAGTAACAGCAATGTCTGCGATGTCTGCAATGAACTTTTGAGCAGCTACAGCAACCAGCCTTGTTTCGCAGACCACAAAATTAGGAAATAGATTTAAAAACATTTCATTCATGTGGACCAATAATCACTGAGTTGGAGGGGAAATTGCAGTTTCTCTCAGGCTGGAACTACAATGTGCTAAAACAACCCTAAGTGGTTCCATTCATGTGGAAGAATACAGCTCAGGTGCTAAACCTTAAAAACAATATGATGTGCAGAAACTAGATTTAATTTAGTATTATAGGAACTTTAATTTTTTTCAAAGGTTAATCCAACCCAAGTAAAAATAGGCTAAATAGAACGGATAACTCCATCTTCTCTATTAAGGCTGAAAAGAGATAAATCAACTTATTTGACCTTTTAAGTTCCATGATTTTTACTAGCTTCACAAACAATTGTTCTTACTAGTGGCAAATAGTACCAAACAGAAGTACTGAAATTCATCTGTTGATTGTGAGTAGTATGAAACCAACAATTTAACAGTTTCTCTGACTATCAGTTTAATAGTACCAAACAGAGAAACTGTTAACTATTTTTCAAACTACAGCAATTTCAGTAAAATCGCTGAGAATATAACATGGTAGGATACAGAGCACAATTAATCCTTCAAGGGGAACCCCTACCAGGCAGCAAGTTAAGTATGCAGAGTAGCATTATAAGATCAACAGCGTGCTAAATTAGATAACCTCAAGCGAGTATATACACATAATAAGCCTAGCACTACATTATATCAACACTATTATACTACACTATATCAACACTATTATAATATATTATATGATAAGCCCATCACTACATTATATCAACACTATTATACTACATTTTGAACTTGCAAGTATATACACATAATCTGACATGGAATCAATTAACCTCAAGCAGAAACAGGATAAGAAAACACCCTTCAGCTTTGAGATGAATGGACAAGGTCGACCTGGCGAAGAGGCCGAGCAGAACGAGCGGCTCGATGAAGTAGCCAATCCCGCGGTGCGCCCTCCAGTCGTGTCCCGTGGACCTATCATAGTGCATATAGCCAGGAATAAGTGAAGCAAACAAGTCTATTCAGCCCAAATTTTGCAGCTATGACTTCATTTGCTAGCATTTTATTGCTCATTTAAACTATGTGCTTCTAGTAGAGATCATGTTAGGACACAAGAGACACTCCAATGCTTTTGATACATCACGTTGGATCCAACTTAAGCGATCTAGGCCATATAGTTGAACTACTGGCTACCTAATCAAAACAAAGAAGTTAATCCAGATTAAGCTGAGATGCAGGACACACTCTGACCATCGATAGGTGGCCTCATATGCAACCGAAGACAAATACCTATCTAAAGTACAGACTGCGGTGTTGTGGAACTAAAATGGCATGTTGATATACTTGCGGTAACACAGTTGCTGGCCGCAGATTGGCAAACATGCCGAGCCCGGCACGGATGTTGAGCAGCCTGGTCTCCTGTTTGAGATGCTTCTCATTGTTATCCCACTTATACCTGCAACGATAGCATCACATTCAATTACTGAAAGAAAATGCAGGTGCATATCACTAACTCTGACCAAAACAAATGTGGTTGCAGATCAGCATCTCCTGGAAGTAGAAAATGTGGCTCAAGATACAAATCAAATGGAACAGAGAATGGGGGCACCTTGACGAGTTCCATGGAGTGGTTAGAGCGGCGTCTTCCTGTCGGTGCGCGCTCCGTCGAGCACATCTGTCGCGGCACTCAGAGGGGAAGAAGGCATGAAGTGGCCACGGAACAGGAGGTCCTCGCCCGATGCGGATCTGTTGCTGACATCTCGAAGCCGTGCGCGTTGACGAGCAGCCGCCCTTGGCGACGAGACGGTGGTGGCGCGCCAAGGGAAGAGAGTGGGAGAGGGGAAGAGGGTGTTGCGCCGCCCGGGGCGAGGGCATCGAGGGTGGGGACAGCACCGGTGGGGAAGACCGGAGACGGGCAGGGAGGTCGCTGGTGGCTGCCAGATCAGGGGAGGGTTAGGTGGAAATCCAAACCCTAGCAGAGAGGAGGAGGGGGAACGCCATGGTCGTGCCTGGACTAGTGGATATGGGGAAGGGGAGGGGAGGGGGTTGGAGGAGACAAGGTCGACGGTGGGTGGCGTGGCGGTGGTGGGTGGGGATGGCGTCGGATCTGGAAGGCGGGGTGATGGTGGCGGCGCGATCTGGAAGGGGAGGAGGAGAGCCGAGTTGTAGGTGCAAGAGGACCGCGGGCTCCGGCGTGATCTTGGGGAGGGAGACCACGGGCTCGGCGTCTCCTGGTGGCGGCGAGCGGCTTGAGCGTGCGTGATGAGGGGGGAGAAGGGGGCGGCGGCGATGGATCTATGGAGAAGGGGGCGGCGGCGATGGAGTGGGAAGGGATACGGTTTGGGTGGTTGGGCTGCCCGGGGGTGGGAGGGGATAGGGTTCTTTTTCTTTCTCTCTCTCTTTTTCTTTAGATAAATGGGATGGGTGGATGGATGGATGGATGGATGGATGCCATGTCATCAATCCATGGCACAAACATTTCAACCAATGAGAACAAAGCATACGTAATTGTGTTTTTCTATGTGTTTCTATTATATTTTTTGCACAAGGGTGCATTTTGGAATGACATAATTTGTTCAAATTATATCATACTTTGCACAAAGGTGCATCTTGGAATGGCAAACAATGTTGCCTAAAAAATTGCATTTTTTTGGACGAAAAATTCATTTTCCATTTTTTGAGTGCCCAAATGAGTTTTTTTGTGAAGGACCTACCATATATTTGTTGCAAAAGCGGACCGAATCATTTTTCTAAAATACTAGTACATATTTAATGCACAATTGACCAAATGGTTGAGTCTCAGAAGCTTTGATCCACCTCTCATGAAAAAGACAAATTCCCGCCGATTCAGTTGGAAGCGGGTCGAATTTGAACTGCAGCTGCCTCATAGTTTGCTATTTATTTTCTCCAAAAATCATTTCTAGGTACATAAGTATCTATTTAATCAAAGAAACACCAAAAAAATTCCAAGATTCAACCACTAGCTAGGAACGGTCATTCCCGCCGTTTTGACCGCATTTTGAAACGGGCATAAAAAATTCAAAAAAATCAAAAAATTGGGAAACCTTCGCATTGTGTCATTATATGTGGCCAAGTTCCCAGGAAAAATAACAAACTTGTAATACGGCAATTATTTTAAAAAAAGTGTTCTCAGAAACGAGCTATCACGTATGGAGATCAATGGCTTTCAAGCCAAATGATCAATCTTATGGCCACATTCATGGCATAGTTTGTTCAAATGATCTCATATTGTGCAAGGGTGCATATTGGAATGGCAAACAATGTTCCCTAAGGAAGTTTCCGTTTTCTTTGGACGAAAAAACCATTTTCCATTTTTCGAGTGCCTAGAAGGAGGGTTTTTTTGTGAAGGACCTCCCAAATAATTGTTGCAAAATTTGACCAAATAAATTTTATAAAATACTAGGACATATTTAATGCACAATTGACCAAATGGTTGGGTGTAAAAAGTTTTGATCCACCTCTGGTGAAAAAGACAAATTCATGCCGATTCAGTAGGAAGCGGGTCAAATTTGAACTACAGCTGCCTCATAGTTTGCTATTTATTTTTTCCAAAAATCATTTCTAGGTACATAAGTATCTATTTAATCATAGAAACACCAAAAAAATTCAAAGATTCAACCACTAGCTAGGAACGGTCATTCCCGTCGTTTTGACCACATTTTGAAACGGGCATAAAAAATTCAAACAAAAATAAAAAAATTGGGAAACCTTCGCATTGTGTCATTATATGTGGCCAAGTTCCCAGGAAAAATAACAAACTTGTAATATGGCAATTATCTTAAAAAAGTGTTCTCAGAAACGAGCTATCACGTATGGAGATCAATGGCGTTCAAGCCAAATGATCAATCTTATGGCCACATTCATGGCATAGTTTGTTCAAATGATCTCATATTGTGCACAAGGGTGCATATTGGAATGGAAAACAATGTTGCCTAAGGAAGTTTCCATTTTCTTTGGACGAAAAAACCATTTCCATTTTTCAAGTGCCCAAAAGGAGGTTTTTTTGTGAAGGACCTCCTAAATAATTGTTGCAAAATTGCACCAAATCAATTTTCCAAAATATTAGGACATATTTAATGCACAATTGACCAAATGGTTGGGTGTCAAAAGTTTTGATCCACCTCTCGTGAAAAAGACAAATTCCTGCCGATTCAATAGGAAGCGGGTCAAATTTGAACTATAGCTACCTCGTAGTTTGCTCTTTATTTTTTCCAAAAATCATTTCTAGGTACATAAGTATCTATTTAATCAGAGAAACACCAAAAAAATTCAAGATTCAACCACTAGCTAGGAACAGTCAAACCCGTCATTTTGACCGCATTTTGAAACGGGCATAAAAAACTCAAAAAAAATCAAAAAATTGGAAAACCTGCGCATTGTGTCATTATATGTGACCTAGTTTTCAGGAAAATAATAAACTTGTAATACAACAATTATTTTAAAAAAGTGTTCTCAGAAATGAGCTATCATGCATGAAGATTCATGGCTTTCAAGCCAAATGATCAATCTTATGGCCACATTCATGGCATAGTTTGTTCAAATGATCTCATATTATGCACAAGGGTGCATATTGGATTTCCAAACAATGTTGCCTAAGGGACTTTTTATTTTCTTTGCACGGAAAATTCATTTTCCATTTTCCGAGTGCCCGAATTGAGTTCTTTTTGTGAAGGACCTAGCATATATTTGTTGCAAAATTGGACCTAATCAATTTTATAAAATATTATGCCATGTTTAATGCATAATTGAAAAAATGGTTGGGTGTTAAAAGTTTTGATCCATCACTTGTGAAAAAGAAAAATTTCTGCCGATTCAGCAGGAAGCGGGTCAATTTTGAACTGCATCTACCTTATTGTTTGCTCTTTATTTTTTCCAAAAATCATTTCTAGTTACATAAGTATCTATTTAATCATAAATACATGGTTTGGTGGCGATACGTCGAGGTTTGGATGTGGCCCAGGGCCCCAACTCCAAAGCGCATAAACTCGCATGCCCGTCGCATGGTCACCGCGTGACCTTGGCGTTGACATGCATTCTGGGAGGTCTAGGCATGTCTAGCGGGTTGGGCACTCTCCGGGTAGGTGCTAGGAAGAAAATTACAACAGAAGAATCTCACGAGGAGACCGACCTATGCTCAAAGATGAATTAGCAGCCAAGTGTTTGATTGGCAGTACGAGAAATGCACATGGCCAATGGGTGTGAGTTTTTGCTGAGGATGATCATCTACTAAGAACAATGTCTTCGCAAATTTTCAGATCAAAAGGAGGATCCTAGGTGGTACTTGCTTTGCAAAGGACCACATTGGACAGAAATATGAATGTTGAAGCTGGGCTCAAAATAATGAATTGATTGAGCTGAAATTTGGTGGAGGATGGCTATTTGGGCATTGGAAAGCACCATAGAAAATTGATACCATTTGGACATGCCAAAGTGGTACTTCCTTCACAATGCTCTTCTATGGACAAAAACTTGGGAAAACTAGTGAGAGAAATTAGATGAATGAAATGAGCTCAAATTTGGTGTAGGTAAGTTACATAGGTATGGTTATGCCTTGGTAGATTTTCAGATCATTTGGGTAAGCCTAGATAGTACTTACTTCACAAAGCTTCTCTCGAGGTAGAAACTTTGGAAATTTCCTGAGAACGATTTACTAGGAAAATGGAGGTGAATATTATCATGTGGCAATGATTTGGGTATGGAAGAGTGCCCCAAGAGTTTGAGGTTAATAGGAGGGGTCTAGATAACACTTGCTTTGCAACGTGCCAATTTGGCCATAAAATATAAATTGAACCTGGGCTCACATAGTTAATTTGCCTGAGCTTCAATTTGGAGGAGGGTGATAATTTGGGCATATGAAGGAACTGTATAAATTTCATGTCATTTGGATATATAAAAAAGGTACTTCCTTCACAATGCTTCTAGGTGGACAAAAACTTTGGAAATTTGCCGAGCAAGATTTGTCAGGCAAATGGAGCTGAATTTTGTCATGCGGTAATGATTTGGATAGGAAAGAGTGCCCAAGAATTCCGAGGGCAATCAAGAATATATAAATAGCACTTCCTTCATAAAGTGATGTTGTGAACAGAATAGGAAAATGAATATTGTTGAATTATTTTTGAACTAGGCAAGGAAGTATTTTTACATATTTGACGAAGATATGACCCAAAGAATTTATGAGATTTTTTGGGGAATTTTAGGAATGACAGAAATATAGGTTGCGTCACAACCTAGGGCAAAAAATGACACATGGACATGACACATAAGCAAAACTGATGAGGTGGCACCAAGTCATACCAATCCACCACAATTGACAAGGTTATGACCATCTATATTGGTCATGATCAGCTAGAAATAAGGCAGCGGACTAGTGCTATCTGCTTTATGACCATTTCGTGTAAGGAAATTACGACCTTTCTGACCAAAATGGTCGCAATGGTTTAGGGTTTGGAGCGCCCCGAACAGCTTTTGACCAATTGGTCTAAAATGGTCATAGATTTATGACCAATTCTTCCAGGGTCACTGACAGAAGGTCATAAGTTGACATATTTCTTGTAATGGGTGAACAAATTACTGTTGAGCAATTGACAAAACTGAGCATAGTTATGAGAATATCTAGGTATGATCATGTAAATAGTCATCACGTCCGAGACAAGTAGACCGACTCCTTCCTGCATCTACTACTATTACTACACTCATCGATGGCAACAATACAATACGTGCCTTGCTGCCCCTACTATCACTGGGAAAGGACACTGCAAGATTGAACCCAAAGCTAAGCACTTCTCCCATTGTAAGAAAGATCAATCTAGTAGGCCAAACCAAACTGATAAATCGAAGAGACTTGCAAATATAACCAATCATACATAAAAGAATTTAGAGAACATTCAAATATTATTCATAGATAGACTTGATCATAATCCCACAATTCATCGATCTCAACAAACACACTGCAAAAAGAAGATTACATCGAATAGATATCCACAAGAGATGGGGAGAACATTGTATTGAGATCCAAAAAGAGAGAAGAAGTGATCTAGCTACTAACTATGGACCCGTAGGTCTGAGGTAAACTACTCACACTTCATCGGAGGGGCTATGGTGTTGATGTAGAATCCCTCCGTGATCGATGGCCCCTCCAGCGGAGCTCCGGAACAGGCCCCAAGATGGGATCTCGTGGATACAGAAAGTTGCGGCGGTGGAATTAGGTTTTTGGCTTCGTATCTGATCGTTTGGGGGTACGTAGGTATATATAGGAGGAAGGAGTACGTCGGTGGAGCAACAGGGGGCCCACGAGGGTGGAGGGCGCGCCTGGGGGGGTAGGCGCACCCCCTACCTCGTGGCCTCCTCTTTTCTTTCTTGACGTAGGGTCCAAGTCTCCCTGGTCTTGTTCATTGAGAAAATCACGTTCCTGAAGGTTTCATTCTGTTTGGACTCCGTTTGATATTCCTTTTCTTCGAAACCCTAAAACAGGCAAAAAAACAGCAATTCTGGGCTGGGCCTCTGGTTAATAGGTTAGTCCCAAAAATAATATAAAAGTGGATAATAAAGCCCAATAATGTCCAAAACAGTGGATAATATAGCATGGAGCAATCAAAAATTATAGATACGTTGGAGACGTATCAAGCATCCCCAAGCTTAATTCCTGCTCGTCCTCGAGTAGGTAAATGATGAAAACAGATTTTTTGATGTGGAGTGCTACTTGGCATAATTTTAATGTAATTCTTCTTAATTGTGGTATGAATATTCAGATCCGAAAGATTCAAGACAAAAGTTCATATTGACATAAAAATAATAATACTTCAAGCATACTAACAAAGCAATTGTGTCTTCTCAAAATAACATGGCTAAAGAAAGTTATCCCTACAAAATCATATGGTCTAGCTATGCTCTATCTTCACCACACAAAATATTTAAATCATGCACAACCCCGATGACAAGCCAAGCAATTGTTTCATACTTTTGACATTCTAAAAACTTTTTCAATCTTCACGCAATACATGAGCGTGAGCCATGGATATAGCACTATAGGTGGAATAGAGTGGTGGTTGTGGAGAAGACAAAAAGGGAGAAGATAGTCTCACATCAACTACGCGTATCAACGGGCTATGGAGATGCCCATCAATACATATCAATGTGAGTGAGTAGGGATTGCCATGCAACGGATCCACTAGAGCTATAAGTATATGAAAGCTCAAAAAGAAACTAAGTGGGTGTGCATCCAACTTGCTTGCTCGTGAAGACCTAGGGCAATTTGAGGAAGCCCATCATTGGAATATACAAGCCAAGTTCTATAATGAAAGATTCCCACTAGTATATGAAACTGATTACATGAGAGATTCTCTACTATGAAGATCATGGTGCTACTTTGAAGCACAAGTGTGGTAAAAGGATAGTAACATTGTCCCTTCTCTCTTTTTCTCTCATCTTTTTCTTTTTTTGGGCCTTTTCTCTTTTTATGGCCTCTTTTCTTTCTCTTTTTTTCGTCCGGAGTCTCATCCTGACTTGTGGGGGAATCATAGTCTCCATCATCCTTTCCTCACTGGGACAATGCTCTAATAATGATGATCATCACACTTTTATTTTTCTTACAACTCGATACTTAGAACAAAATATGACTCTATGTGAATGCCTCCGGCGGTGTACCTGGATATGCAATGACTCATGAGTGACACGTATGAAAGAATTATGAATGGTGGCTTTGCCACAAATACGATGTCAACTACATGATCATGCTAAGCAATATGAAAATGATGGAGTGTGTCATAATAAATGGAACAGTGGAAAGTTGCATGGCAATATATCTCGGAATGGCTATGAAAATGCCATAATAGGTAGGTATGGTGGCTGTTTTGAGGAAGGTATATGGTGGGTGTATGATACCAGCAAAAGGTGCGTGGTATTAGAGAGGCTGGCAAAGGTGGAAGGGTGAGAGTGCGTATAATCCATGGACTCAACATTAGTCATAAAGAACTCATATACTTATTGCAAAAATCTACAAGTTATCAAAGCAAAGTATTACGCGCATGCTCCTAGGGGGATAGATTGGTAGGAAAAGACCATCGCTCGTCCCCTACCGTTGTCGGATTTCGGGTTCCGGCAGACCCTTGAGGTTCGAACACTGGGGTGCACGCGGAGATCTCTCCCCTACCGATCTACGTCCAATCTCCTCGCGTGATCTAAGCTGGAAACAACGAACAACATAAGGGACATGAGGTTTATACTCGTTCGGGCCACCGTTGTGGTGTAATACCCTACTCCAGTGTGTGGTGTGGTGGATTGCCTCAGGGGCTGATGATGAATAGTACAAGGGAAGAACAGCCTCGCGAGGGGTGTTCTTGAGCTCGTGGGATGAACTTCTTGGGTGAGTTCAGTCGCCTCTCTCTCTCTCTCTCTGCTAGGGCTCTACCAGATCTCTAGATGTCTAGGTGTGTCGATCCCCCTCTACTCTGTGGTGGCTAGCTCTATTTATAGAGACCCTGGGCCTCTCCCCAAATAATGAGCGGGAAGGGTGCCAACAATTAGCCGTTTTGAAGGGGAACATCTAGTACAAGTTATCCTGACCAAAGGTGGTCTTCAGCTGCCAAAAGCACTGGTGATGACGCCGCCTTGGGCTCCACGGTAACCTTCGTCCTACCGCTCTGTTGGTCTTGGTCTCGTTGCACCGGAATGGTAACCTTTGCCCGATGCCTTGGCCTGTGCTTGCCCCCTTTGCACCAAACGGGAAACAAGGACACTACACAGGCCGGCGCCCGCCTGGCGCCCACCTGGTCTCAATCATCATGGCTTGCGTCACGGGCTCCTCGCGAGGTACCCCTGCCTTGATCTCTCCGCCTCCTCGCGAGCCCGCCTGATGAGGCTGCCTCTGAGGAAGCTTTCTGTCGTCTGCCCCGCGAGGCTCGGCCCCTCGCGAGGGTCTTGAGCTTGAGCTGATGAAGAAGGGCCGCGCTGGGCCCCCACTTGAGCCACACCGCAGGTCGCAGGCAGGCAAGTCTGGGGACCCCCATTCCAGAACGCCGACAGTAGCCCCCGGGCCCAAGGCACGCCCGAGCTTGGCCTGGCAGGGAAGCGAAGGGGCAAGCGTGAAGCGCCGCGGGCCCCAACAGCCTGCGGCCTCGGGCGCCGCGTGGCGATTGATTGGACGTGCGCGTCTGCGCTTCCCCATGATACCTCGCCGGCCGCACGACTTGACAAGTCCCTGCATGCAGACAGACCGGTCATGATTACCTGTGATCGTGGTGCTTGGTGGTTGGCCTCCTCCGGCTATAAGTACGGGGCTGCGTGAGCCCCTTCAGCCCATCCCTTCTTGCTGCTCCTTTTCTTCTTCTTGGCTACTCGCCGTTCTGATGGCTCCAAAGAGATTCTCGGCCACGGAGAAAGGAAAGGCCCGCCAAGTAGGGCCTGACTCCCCCCCTCCCGACCAAGCGCGGCCGAGGCTGCCCTTGCAAGTATTCGACGGTCCACATAGTGGCCTCCCGCGGCCATGGAGGCGGTTCCTTGCGTGGTGGTGAGCGCCCGGCCGCCGATGGGGGGCACGCGGTGGCTGCGCGCCCCCTAGGCCACGCTTTCGCTCCGCGGAGGTGCTGCCGGAGTTCGTCGTGTGGTCAGCGGACCCAACCAGCACCCGGCTCCAGCTCCCCCGTTTCTTCGTAGGTGATCTGCCGGCCAGCACCGGTGCGGCTTCTGGCTCCAAGCAGACGGCTGCTGCAGCAGGGCCTCCTGGGCTTCGCTGGAGGTCTACTTTTCTAGGAATGGGGCCCTGACCCACGGCTGGCAAACGTTTGCCCGCGCGCGCGGCCTGGGCCGGTGGTGCACCCTGCACTTCAAGTTCGATGGTGACGCCACCCTCTACGTGAGGGTGTTCGGGGAAGACAGTCGTCGTGCTGGGTGCTGCCTTGAAGACGACGACCGCGGCCGGCTGCCCAGCCCCGGTACTGACCAGGATGAAGATGGCGACAAGCGTACAGGCGGCGGTGCTTGGGGTTCGCTGAGCTTCGACGACTCCCTCTCAGGCAACAGCTCCTCCAGCGGTGGCTGCGACCAGCCCCCGTGCCGTCGTGCCCACCTGGGTGAAGGTAGCGGGTCAGCCCGCTGTCGTGCCCCGGCGAAGCGAGAGGAGGGATCCGCCTGAGCCCCAGGAGCAGCTTGAACCTTCGCTATGGGTTGGTGCAGGACGAATTGTTCCCATTTTGTTTTCCTTCTTTTCCTGTGCAGAAATAGAAGGTAGTATAGGGCCCCGCGGGGGTGTGTTAGAAGTGCTGCTGTTAACCATCGTGCTGCTTCCGCTATTTCTGCGCTGTGTTCCCACCACGTGCACCCATGTGCGGGAATTATTTTAGCTCGGTGGGGCTAGACGCAGTCCTCGCCCCTCGAGGCCGTGGCCTCACCGTGCGCTTTGTGCCCTGCAAGGATTAGAAGGAGGGGTAACTTTCGGTCTTGGTTGTGGGGGCGATCGGCCCAGGTCCTGCGCTCGTGTCACGATGCCCATGAGGCACGGACTGGGAAGGGTGCTCCCGTAGAGGACTCGGAAAGGAAAGCTCTAAACAATCGGGGCAGAAAACACTCGCGAGGGCGCCCGCGAACCTCCCTCGCGAGACTTGTGCGAGAGAAAATGAGGCAAGCGAGTGAAAAAGACAAAGAGTCACAAGCCAGGAACGTCAACAGTTTCAATAAAACTTCAAACGGGAATAAACAAGCCAACTACAGAAAGCAAATGAAAAAGCCGCGTCCGGCACCTATTCTAGTCTTCGATGTCTTCTCACCAGCGCGGAGCTAAGTGCTGCCACTGGATGTGGGCGGGAGCCCCCGAGGCCCGAGGGCGGACTCCGAGGCCTGTATAGCCCCACTCATTATTACGTGAGAGTGTCACGGGCAGCGAGCTTCACAGGCATTGGCCTTCTTCACGGGCACCGGGCCTTTCCCGAAATGTGACAGCTTCACAGGCATTTGCCTTCTTCACAGGCACCGGGCCTTTCCCAAAACACGGCAGCTTCACAGGCATTTGCCTTCTTCACAGGCACCGGGCCTTTCCCAAAACACGGCAGCTTCACAGGCATTTTCCTTCTTCACAGGCACCGGGCCTTTCCTAGGTGCTAGGCCTCGCTCAGGGATAGAACCTCTGGAGATGTTGAATGTTCCACACGTTCTGGATGGGTACCCCCTCCATGGTCTCCAAGCGCGCAGAGCCAGGCTTGGAGACATGAACAACCTTGAATGGACCATCCCACATGGGAGAGAGCTTGTGCAACCCCTCCCTGGAGAGAACCCGTCTGAGTACAAGATCCCCTACCTCAAGAGTTCTGGGGCGGATGTTGCGGTAGTGGTATCGTCGCAGCGCCTGTTGATACCTTGCCGCTCGCAGCGCGGCTTCTTGGCAGCGTTCCTCCCCCAGCACGAGATCCATCCCTCGCATGGTGTCCTGCTGCGTCTCGTCGAACGCCAGGACCCGTGCGGAGCGACGTCTGACCTCGTGAGGGAGAACAGCCTCTGCTTCGTAGACAAGTAAGAACGGGGTCTCGCCAGTCGGCTTGGTTGTAGTTGTGCGGATTGACCACAGCACGGACTGGAGCTCGACGTACCAGCCCCTGCCACAGGCCTCCAGCTTCTTCTTAAAGGTCCTGGCTTTGAGGCCCCTTAGGACCTCTGCGTTGGCTCACTCGGCCTGGCCGTTGCTCCGGGGGTGTGCTACCGAAGCGTAGCATATCTGCGTTCCAAGGTTAGCACAGTATGTTTTGAAGAGATTACTGGTGAATTGCCACCCGTTGTCGGTGATGATGCAGTTGGGCACCCCAAATTGGCTCACGAGGCCCTTGATGAACTTGACCGCAGAGCCTGCCGGGATTGTGCGGACGGCTTCCACCTCAGCCCACTTGGTGAACTTGTCCACAATGACGTAGAGGTAGCGATAGCCCCCCGGCGCCCGAGGAAATGGGCTCAGAATGTCCAGCCCCCAAACTGCGAACGGCCATGAGAGGGGTATAGTCTGTAGACCCCCCGCAAGCTGATGGATATGCTTAGATTGAAACTAGCAGGCCTCGCAAGCCTTCACCAGCTCAACGGCGTCGATGAGCACTGTGGGCCAGTAGAATCCACTACGGAACGCCTTGCCTACGAGGGTTCATGATGACGAGTGGTGCCCGCAGTCTCCGCCGTGTATGTCCGTCAGTAGCTCCTTCCCTTGCTCTTGGGAGATGCAATGTAGGGACACGTCATTTGGTCGTTTCCTGTAGAGCTCTCCATCCTTGATGCAATAAGTTGTGGCCTGCCGCGCCACACGCTCCGCTTCCTCCTCGTTCTCCGGCAAAGTCCCTTGCATCAGGTAGTTCTTGAGCTCCGGGATCCAACACCCTTCCTAAGGCTCTAGCGCCGGGAGCAGGCGAGCCCTTGAGGCCGGGCCGCAGATCGGGGCTCCTGCGGCAGGCGGCTGAGGGAGCTCCTCCCTTGGTTGCGCCGTGCTCGATAATGACGGCACCGTCGAGGGTTTGAAGAGCCGCTCATCGAAGATGCCAGACTCCTGAAGTAGCCGCCGAGATGCCCTCTTGGCAATGTCATCAGCTTCCTGATTGGTGCCCCGGGGCACGTGTTGAAACTCTAGCCCCCAAAACTGTTTCTCCATCTTGTGAACCTCAGCGAGGTAGGCTTCCATGTGCTCGTCCTTTGGCTCGTATATCTTGTTGGAGAAGTTGACGAGGAGCTGCGAATCGCCCTTGACGATGAGGCGCTTTACCCCTAAGGCAATTGCGGCCTTCAGGCCTGCTATTAGGCCTTCGTACTCCGCTATGTTGTTGGAGACCTTTTCTCCATGCTGGAAACAGAGTTGTACAGCGTAGTAGAGTTTGTCCTGGGTAGGGGATACGAGCACTGTGCCAGCTCCCGCACCGTCTCGGGAGAACGTCCCATTGAAGTACATGACCCAGCCGTCCAGTGCTTCAATTCCCGGGGAAAGTGATCGGTCTTCGCCTGCCTCGAGACCCGGCACTTCTGCCCATTCTGCCATGAAATCCACAAGTGCGGCTCCCTTGATGACTCTGGTCGTACTGAATTCTAGCTGAAATGCATGTAGTTCAATGTTCCATTTAGCGACCCTCCCAGCTAAGTTGGGGCTCCTGAGTACTCTTTCCAAGGGGTATGCTGAGAAGACTTTGATGGGATGGCCTTGGAAGTAGTGGCGCAGCTTGCGTGAGGCCACTAGTAGCGCGAGGAGGAGTTTTTGAGGCATGGGGTACCGTGCCCTTGCGTCCCGTAGCACCGTGCTGGCGAAGTACACGGGATGCTCGACGAGGTTGAGGGTGCTGGCGCAGCTTGCGTCCTCCAGAGGTTGAGGCGTCTCTTGAGACGACGGAGCCCCCAGTGCTTGGTCGCTTGAAGAGGCCTCTCCTGCTTCGGGTGCGTTCTCCTGCTGCGGCTGTTCCTTTCCGGTTGTGGTTGCGGCCTTCACGAGGCCCTCCCGGCTCAGCTTTGCTTCAGTTTGGATGGTCGATGCGGCCTTGGCACAGCGCTCCTCCCTGACCGCCACCCGGGCTGCGCTAGCGGAGTAGGGGGTGGCCGCAAGGTAGAGCACTAGGGGCTCCTGAGGACGCAGAGCTACCATCACTGGTGGGCTGGTAAGGTACCTCTTGAGGTCTTGGAATGCCTTGTCAGCCTCTTCAGTCCATTCGAAGGGGCCCTTTTTCTTCATTAGCTTGAAGAAGGGCAGCGCTTGTTCCCCCAGCTTGGAGATGAAGCGCCCCAGCGCAGTTACACGCCCGATGAGCTTTTGCATTTCTCTGAGGGTCCTTGGCGGGCTCATGTCTTCGACTACCTTGACCTTCTCCTGGTTGGCCTCGATGCCCCTGTGGGACACGAGGAAACCCAGGAGCTTGCCCGAGGGGACTCCAAACACACACTTCTCCGGGTTGAGCCATAGGTCCACTTCGTTGAGGCTCGCAAAGGTTTCTTCCAGGTCCTGTATCAGGGTTCTTGCCTCACAAGACTTCACCACAATGTCATCGACGTAAGCTTCAGTGTTCCTCCCAAGCTGCTGGCCTAAGGCGATGTGCATCAGCTGCTGAAAGGTCGCGCCTGCATTGTGCAACCCAAATGGCATGCACGTATAGCAGTACACTCCACACGGGGTCAGGAAAGCCGTCTTCTCCACGTCTTCTACCGCCATCTTGATCTGGTGATAGCCTGAGAAGGCATCTAGGAAACACAATAGGTCACACTCTGCGGTGGAGTCGACTATCTGGTCAATGCGGGGGAGCGGAAATGGATCCTGTGGGCAGGCCTTGTTGAGGTTGGTGAAGTCGACACACATGCGCTCCTTTCCTCCCTTTTTTGGCACAACGACCGGATTAGCCAACCAATCAGGGTAGCGGACCTCGCGGATAACTCCTGCCGCCTCTAGCTTCCGGGTCTCTTGAACAATGAAAGCTTGTTTCTCAGTGGACTGCCGCCTCGCCTTCTGCTTCACGGGGCGCACATTGGGGCACACGTTGAGGTGATGTTCAATCACTTTCCTTGGGACCCCTGCCAATTGATCAGGTTCCCACGCGAACACCTTCTTGTTCACATGCAGGAACCTTACCAGGGCCTCCTCCTGCTCGGGCTTGAGGTTGGCCCCTATGGTGAAGGTGGCGCTAGTGGACCCGTCCTCGTCGACTGGTACCTGCTTGGTTTCCGCCTTGTCTTGGGTGAATAGCTGCTTCTTTTTAGCCGGTGCAGCCCCCTTGGGCTCAAGGGCGTCGGTGCTAGTGGGATGTGCCACCGCGGCCGCCCTGAAAACAAGCTGGAGCACTTGCAGCGCATCCCTTGTGTCTCCTGACACAGTGAGGACGCCACTGCTCCCAGGCATCTTCATGAGGTTGTATGCCGGGTGAGTTGCTGCCATGAACCGAGCCAAGGTCGGATAGCCGAGGATGGCATTGTAGGGGAGGCCAATGGGGGCGATGTCAAAGTCGATCAGCTCCATGTGGAAGTTGTCGCATGTGTCGAAGGTCACTGGGAGGCGGATCTGTCCCAAGGAGGCGGTGGAACCGGCTCCGACGCCCGAGGAAGGCCTGCTGGGTTGGAGCCGCTCCAGCGGCACGTGGAGGAGGCTGAAGGCCTCCACCGAGAGCACGTTGAGGAAGGCACCACCATCGATGAGGGTCCTGGTGATGGCCACTTGGCAGATGGTGGGGGTGCACAACATCGGGAGCGTACCCGAACCGATGGGGTTGAAGGGGTGGTCCTCCGAGTCGAAGGTTAGATCGGCCTCGGGCGCCACCCAGCCCGGGGGGCTTCTCGGCGCTTGGAGGCGGTGCTGATCCGGCGGGTGAACGGCTTGACGTGATGGCTCGAGGGTGGTGCCTAGGAGCCACCCAGGAGAGCTGCGACGACGGGCGGCGCTGGTGCTACGAAACGGGCGAGGAAGAGGTCGCGCAGCTCCTCCGAGGAGGTGACAGAGGCCGTCGACAGGTGGAGGATCCACGCGCGCGGGACGCCGTTGAGGGACATGGGTAACCAGTTGGCCCTCACCCGGTCGTCGCCCCTGGCTTTGAGGATGGCCTCCTCGTACGCCAGCAGGAAAATCATCGGGTCTGTCGCGCCGTTGTAGCTCAGCGGCATCTCGGGCTTGACCTTGTGTAGCCACTGGACCTGTCGCAAGGTGGGGGCCAAGGCCCGGAGCCCCCTGGCCTAGTGCCGGCATCCGTTGCTGGACTGGGCGGCACATTGTCCGCCATGTGGGTGGGATGCGATGTTGGGGGAGAGCGGGTCCTCAGGAGGGAGAACTCCGGCGCACCCCCTACCTGGCGCGCCAAATGTCGGATTTTGGGTTCCGGCAGACCCTTGAGGTTCGAACACTGGGGTGCGTGCGGAGATCTCTCCCCTACCAATCTACGTCCAATCTCCTCGCGTGATCTAAGCTGGAAACAACGAACAACACAAGGGACACGAGGTTTATACTGGTTCGGGCCACCGTTGTGGTGTAATACCCTACTCCAGTGTGTGGTGTGGTGGATTGCCTCAGGGGCCGATGATGAATAGTACAAGGGAAGAACAGCCTCGTGAGGGGTGTTCTTCAGTTGGTAACATGAACTTCTTGGGTGAGTTCAGTCGCCTCTCTCTCTCTCTGCTAGGGCTCTAACAGATCTCTAGATGTCTAGGTGTGTCGATTACCCTCTACTCTGTGGTGGCTAGCTCTATTTACAGAGGCCCTGGGCCTCTCCCCAAATATTGAGCGGGAAGGGCGCCAACTATTGGTCATTTTGAAGGGGAACATCTAGTACAAGTTATCCTGACCAAAGGTGGTCTTTGGCTGCGAAAAGCACTAGTGATGACGTCGTCTTGGGCTCCACGGTGACCTCTGTCCTGCCGCTCTGTTGGTCTTGGCCTCATTGCACTGGAATGGTAATCTTTGCCCGATGCCTTGGCCTGTTCTTGCCCCCTTTGCACCAAAGGGGAAACAAGGACACTGCATAGGCCGGCACCCACCTGGCGCCCGCCTGGTCTCGATCGTCATGGCTTGCATCACGTGGTCCTTGCGAGGTACCCCTGCCTTGATCTCTCCGCCTCCTGGCGAGCCTGCCTGATGAGGCTGCCTCTGAGGAAGCTTTCTGTCGTCCGCCGCGCGAGGCTCAGCCCCTCGCGAGGGTCTTGAGCTTGAGCTGATGAAGATGGGCCGCGCTGGGCTCCCACTTGTGCCACGCCGTAGGCCACAGTCAGGCATGTCTGGGGACCCCCGTTCCTAGAACATCGACAACCGCCACTCATAAGGAAGGCAATCAAAAAATAAATCATGCTCCGACTTCATCACATAACGGTTCACCATACGTGCATGCTACGGGAATCACAAGCTTCAACACAAGTATTTCTCAAATTCACAACTACTCAACTAGCATGACTTTAATATCACCATCTTCATATCTCAAAACATTTATCAAGTATCAAACTTATCATAGTATTCAACACACTCATAAGGAAGTTTTATTATTAATCTTGTATACCAAGCATATTAGGATTTTAAGCAAATTACCATGCTATTAAGACTCTCAAAATAATCTAAGTGAAGCATGAGAGATCAATAGTTTTTATAAAACAAATCCACCACCATGCTCTAAAAGATATAAGTGAAGTACTAGAGCAAAATTATATAACTCAAAAGATATAAGCGAAGCACATAGAGTATTCTAACAAATTCTAAATCATGTATGGCTCTCTCAAAAGGTGTGTACAGCAAGTATGATTGTGGTAAACTAACAAGCAAAGACTCGAATAATACAAGACGCTCCAAGCAAAACACATATCATGTGGCGAATAAAAATATAGCTCCAAGTAAAGTTACCGATAGAAGTAGACGAAAGAGGGGATGCCTTCCAGGGCATCCCCAAGCTTTGGCTTTTAGGTGTCCTTAGATTATCTTGGGGGTGCCATGGGCATCCCCAAGCTTAGGCTCTTGCCACTCCTTGTTCCATAATCCATCAAATCTTTACACAAAACTTGAAAACTTCACAACACAAAACTTAAAGTAGAAAATCTCGTGAGCTCCGTTAGCGAAAGAAAATAAAAGACCACTTCAAGGTACTGTAATGAACTCATTCTTTATTTATATTGGTGTTATAACGACTGTATTCCAACTTCTCTATGGTTTATAAACTATTTTGCTAGCCATAGATTCATCAAAATAAGCAAACAACACACGAAAAACAGAATCTGTCAAAAACAGAAAAGTCTGTAGTAATCTGTATCTAGCGCACGATCTAGAACCCCCAAAATTCTAAAATAAAATGATGGACGTGAGTAATTTATCTATTAATCATCTGCAAAAATAATTAACTAAATATCACTTTCCAAATAAAAATGACAGCAGTTCTCGTGAGCGCTAAAGTTTCTGTTTTTTACAGCAAGTTCAACAAGACTTTCCCCAAGTCTTCCCAACAGTTCTACTTGGCACACACATAAACACAAAAAACACAACCAAAACAGAGGATAGATAAATTATTTATTACTAAACAGGAGCAAAAAGCAAGGAATAAAAATAAAATTGGGTTGCCTCCCAACAAGCGCTATCGTTTAACACCCCTAGCTAGGCATAACAAGCAAGAATAGATCTAGGTATTGCCATCTTTGGTAGGCAATCCATAAGTGGCTCTCATAATAGATTCATAAGGTAATTTAATTTTCTTTCTAGGGAAGTGTTCCATGCCTTTCCTTAATGGAAATTGGAATATAATATTTCCTTCCTTCATATCAATAATTGCACCAATCGTTCTAAGGAAAGGTCTACCAAGAATAATAGGACATGAAGGATTGCAATCTATGTCAAGAACAATAAAATCTACGGGCACATAATCCTATTTGCAACAATAAGAACATCATTAATTCTTCCCATAGGTTTCTTAATAGTGGAATCCGCAAGGTGCAAGTTTAGAGAGCAATCATCAAAATCACGGAAACCTAACAAATCACACAAAGTCTTTGGAATCGTGGAAACACTAGTACCCAAATCACATAAAGCATAGCATTCATCATCTTTAATTTTAATTTTAATAGTTGGTTCCCACTCATCATAAAGTTTTCTAGGGATAGAAACTTCCAATTCAAGTTTTTCTTCATAAGATTGCATCAAGGCATCAACGATATGTTTAGTAAACGCTTTATTTTGACTATAAGCATGAGGAGAATTTAGCACAGATTGCAACAAGGAAATACAATCAATCAAAGAGTAATTTTCGTAGTTAAATTCCTTGAAATCCATAATAGTGGGTTTAGCAACATCTAGGGTTTTAATTTCTTCAATCCCACTTTTATCAAATTTAGCATCAAGATCAACAAATTCCGAATTCTTGGAACTCCTAGGTAAAGGTGGATCATATTCAGTCCCATAATTATCAAGATTCATATTGCAAAACAAAGATTTAATAGGGGACATGTCAATAACTTTTAGATCTTCATCTTTATTTTCGTAGGAACTAGAAGAACACGCTCTTATAAAGGCATCTTTCTTAGCACGCATCCTAGCGGTTCTTTCTTTGCACTCATCAATGGAAATTCTCATGGATTTGAGAGACTCATTGATATCATGCTTAGGTGGAATAGATCTAAGTTTCAAAGAATCAACATCAAGAGCAATTCTATCAATGTTCCTAGCCAAATCATCAATCTTAAGCAATTTTTCTTCAATCATAGCATTAAAATTATTTTGTGAAGTAATAAATTCTTTAATATTAGATTCAAAATCAGAGGGCATCTTATTATAATTTCCATAAGAATTGTTGTAGGAATTACCATAATTATTAGAGGAATTACTAGGATAAGGCCTAGGATTGAAATTTCCTCTATACGCGTTGTTACAAAAATTGTTCCTACCAACAAAATTCACATCCATAGATTTATTATTATTCTCAATCAAAGTAGACAAGGGCATATCATTAGGATCAGAAGAAACACTCTTATTAGCAAATAGTTTCATAAGTTCATCCATCTTTCCACTCAAAACATTAATTTCTTCTATCGCATGCACCTTTTTATTAGTAGATCTTTCAGTATGTCATTGAGAATAATTAACCATAATATTATCTAGGAGTTTAGTAGCTTCTCCTAAAGTGATTTCCATAAAAGTGCCTCCCGCGGCCAAATCTAAAAGATTTCTAGAAACAAAATTCAATCCGGCATAAAAATTCTGAACAATCATCCACAAATTTAAACCATGAGTAGGGCAATTACGTATCATTAATTTAATTCTCTCCCAATCTTGTGCAACATGTTCATGATCAAGTTGCTTAAAATTCATAATATCGTTTCTAAGAGAGATGATCTTAGCGGGAGGAAAATACTTAGAGATAAAAGCATCTTTGCACTTGTTCCATGAATCAATACTATTTTTAGGCAAAGACGAAAACCAAGCTTTAGCACGATCTCTAAGCGAAAAAGGAAATAGCTTCAATTTAACAATATCATTATCCACATCTTTCTTCTATTGCATGTCACACAAATCAACGAAGCTATTTACATGGGTAGCGGCATCTTCACTAGGAAGGCCGGAGAACGGATCTTTCATGACAAGATTCAGCAAAGCAGTATTAATTTCACAAGATTCAGCATCAGTAAGAGGAGCAATCGGAGTGCTAATAAAATCATTATTGTTGGTATTGGTGAAGTCACACAATTTAGTATTATCTTGAGCCATCGTGACAAGCAAGCAAACTAACACACAAGCAAACAGAAAGCGAGCGGGCAAAAAGAGGCAAATAGAGAGGGAGAGGGAGGATAGAGAGAGAGGGCGAATAAAACGGCAAGGGTGAAGTGGGGGAGAGGAAAACGAGAGGCAAATGGCAAATAATTTAATGCGGGAGATAAGGATATGTGATGGGTACTTGGTATGTTGACTTTTGCGTAGACCTCCCCGGCAACGGCGCCAGAAATCCTTCTTGCTACCTCTTGAGCACTGCGTTCGTTTTCCCCGAAGAGGAAGGGACGATGAAGCAAAGTAGTGTAAGTATTTCCCTCAGTTTTTGAGAACCAAGGTATCAATCCAGTAGGAGGCTACGTGCGAGTCCCTCGTACCTGCACAAAACAAATAAATCCTCGCATCCAACGCAAATAGGGGTTGTCAATCCCTACAAGGCCACTTACGAGAGTGAGATCTGATCGATATGATAAGATAATATTTTTGGTATTTTTATGATAAATATGTAAAGTAAAATAAAGGCAAAGTAAATAGAAAAGGAAATAACTAAGTAGTAGGAGATTAATAAAGATAGACCTGGGGGCCATAGGTTTCACTAGTGGCTTCTCTCGAGAGCATAAGTATTCTACGGTGGGTGAACAAATTACTGTTGAGCAATTGACAGAATTGAGCATAGTTATCAGAATATCTAGGTATGATCATGTATATAGGCATCACGTCCGAGACAAGTAGACCGACTCCTGCCTGCATCTACTACTATTACTACACTCATCGACCGCTATCCAGCATGCATCTAGAGTATTAAGTTAAAAACAGAGTAACGCCTTAAGCAAGATGACATGATGTAGAGGGATAGACTCATGCAATATGAAGAAAACCCCATCTTGTTATCCTCGATGGCAACAATACAATACGTGCCTTGCTGCCCCTACTGTCACTGGGAAAGGACACCGCAAGATTGAACCCAAAGCTAAGAACTTCTCCCATTTCAAGAAACATCAATCTAGTAGGCCAAACCAAACTAATAATTTGAAGAGACTTGCAAATATAACCAATCATACATAAAAGAATTTAGAGAAGATTCAAATATTACTCATAGATAGACTTGATCATAAACCCACAATTCATCGGTCTCAACAAACACACCACAAAAAGAAGATTACATCGAATAGATCTCCGCAAGAGAGGGGGACATTGTATTGAGATCCAAAAAGAGAGAAGAAGCCATCTAGCTACTAAATATGGACCTGTAGGTCTGAGGTAAACTACTCACACTTCATCGGAGGGGCTATGGTGTTGATGTAGAAGCCCTCCATGATCGATGCCCCCTCCGGCGGAGCTCCGGAACAGGCCCCAAGATGGGATCTCATGGATACAGAAAGTTGTGGCAGTGGAATTAGGTTTTTGGCTTCGTATCTAATCGTTTGGGGGTACGTAGGTATATATAGGAGGAAGGAGTACGTCGGTGGAGCAACAGGGGGCCCACGAGGGTGGAGGGCGTGCCTCGGGGGGTAGGCGTGCCCCCCTACCTCATGGCCTCCTCTTTTCTTTCTTGACGTAGGGTCCAAGTCTCCCTGGTCTTGTTCGTTGAGAAAATCACATTCTCGGAGGTTTCAATCCATTTGGACTCCGTTTGATATTCCTTTTCTTCGAAACCCTAAAACAGGCAAAAACAGCAATTCTGGGCTGGGCCTCTGGTTAATAGATTAGTCCCAAAAATAATATAAAACTGGATAATATAGCCCAATAATGTCCAAAGCAGTAGATAATATAGCATGGAGCAATCAAAAATTATAGATACATTGGAGACGTATCAAGGTGGACCACTTTGCATCACACAGTGGAAAATGTTTCCCGCCATCAAGCAGTATGTGCCTTCAAGGAAGGCGTTAAAAATTGGGAGCTGGTCCTGAAATTCGGTCGGACAGGAGATATGTCTCTGACTTAGATGTTAGAAATAGACATTCAGTATGCTAACGGAGAAGAAGAGGATCGACTCCGCAGTGGAAAGAGCAAACCAGTCGATCAAGATTCCAATCGGAAACAAAAGCGTAAAGCTTAGCCTGCAGGACCTGGTGAAACTGCAGTAGTGATTCAAGGAAAGTTTGAAGGGAAACCTAAGGGTCCCTGGACCCCCAAGAAAGTAAAAGATGCAGCCGCTAACAATGTGATGGATTTGCCATGTCACATTCACACCAAGAAAGATGGAGAAGGCAATCTGATTTATCCTAAGCATACCACTCGACAGTGTCGGGTTCTGATCGAGCAATTCCAAGAGAAACAACATAATGAGAAGGAAAAAGAATCTGACAAGGATGAAGACAAAGAGGAAGATGATGGTTTTCCTAATGTCAATTCCACCCTAATGATTTTTGCTCATGTTGAAAGCAAAAGTCGACTGAAAGTGACCAACAGAGAAGTGAATATGGTTGCTCCGACAACGACAACATACCTGAAGTGGTCACAAACAGCTATCACATTCGACCAGTCTGACCACCCTGCTCGCATAGCCACTCCAGGGAGGCAAGCATTGGTGGTCGACCCAGTTGTTGGAGGTACACGATTGACAAAAGTGCTGATGGATGGTGGTAGTGGTCTGAATATTCTTTATGCTGAAACCTTGAAAGGGATGGGCATTCCGATGTCCAAACTTAGTGAGAGCAACATGAGCTTTCACGGCATCATCCCTGGCCAGAAGGTTGAATCACTCGGCCAGATAACCTTGGACGTGGTTTTCAGTGATTTAAAGAATTACCGTAAGGAAAAGTTGACATTTGAAGTAGTGGATTTCCAGAGTGCTTATCATGCTATTCTGGGGAGGCCTGCATATGTGCATTTTATGGCTCGACCATGTTACGTGTATCTCAAGCTGCCTGATCCCAGAGGAGTGATCACGGTCACTGGCAATCGGCAGAAGGCAGATGAATGCTTCCAGAAGGGTTCTAAAATTGCCGATGCACAAATGGCAGTAGTTGAAATGCAAGAGTATCAGGAAAATGCAGATCCGAGTGATTTGCTGCGAGCCAAGAAGCCTGCCACAGATTCTGCATTTTAGTCGTCCGGAGAAACAAAACCGATTCATATTCATCGGACCGATCCTAATGCTGCTCCTACTCATATCTCAACATCACTCAACAGCAAATAGGAAGAAGCGCTCATCCAGTTCCTCCGTGAGAACTGGGACATCTTAGCATGGAAACCTTCTGACATGCCGGGTGTACCCAGGGGACTGGCTGAGCATCGTTTGCGAGTCGACCCGAAAGTGAAGCCAGTCAAGGAACATCTTAGACTGTCTGTCATACAGAAGAGAAAAGCAATTGGCGAGGAAGTGGTTCGTCTCCTAGCAGCTGAGTTCATCCGAGAGATTTACCACTCCGAGTGGCTTGCCAATGTTTTCATGGTCCCCAAGAAGGATGATTCACTTCGTATGTGCATTGACCTCAAGCATATCGATCGGGCATGCGCGAAAGATCATTTTCCTCTCCCCCATACCGACCAAATCATTGACTCGATTGCGGGGTGTGAGCGTTTGTCTTTTCTAGACGCCTATTCCGGGTATCATTAGATCCAACTATATGGACCCGATGAGATAAAAACAGCTTTCATCACTCCATTCGGGTGCTTTTGTTATGTCACCATGCCATTCAGCCTCAAGAACGCTAGTGCCACATTTATGAGGATGATTCAGAAGTGCTTGCTCACTCAAATCAGTCGGAATGTGGAAGCATATATGGACGACATTGTGGTCAAGTCGCGCAAAGGTTTTGACCTGCTGACTAACCTCGCTGAAACCTTTGCCAACCTAAGAAGGTATGATATCAAGCTTAATCTGTCGAAATGCACATTCGGAGTTCCAGGAGGAAAGTTACTCGGTTTCCTCATTTCCGAACGAGGGATCGATGCCAACCCAGAGAAAGTTGGAGCCATACTCCGGATGAAACGCCCTGTGCGTGTGCATGACGTTCAGAAGCTCACTGGTTGTTTGGCCGCCTTAAATCGATTCATCTCTCGCCTCGGTGAAAAGGCATTACCTCTTTACCGACTGATGAAGAAATATGATAAGTTCGAGTGGACTCCTGAAGCTGATGCAGCGTTTGCAGAACTCAAAACCCTGCTTTCAACCCAGCCGGTGCTTGCTGCCCCAATCAGCAAAGAGCCTTTACTGCTTTATATTGCAGCCACGGTCGAGCGGGAAGAAGAAGGAAAAAACCTATAAAATTCAGCGTCCAGTGTACTATATTTCTAAAGTCTTAACTCCATCCAAGAAAAGATATCCTCATTATCAGAAGCTTGTTTATGGGATTTACATGACCACGAAGAAGGTTGCACATTATTTCTCTGATCACTCCATTACAGTCGTCAGCGACGCACCATTGTCAGAAATTCGGAACAACAGAGATGCAACTGGTCGAGTGGCAAAGTGGGTGATTGAACTCCTTCCCTTGGATATCAAGGTTGAGGCAAAGAAAGCTATCAAGTCTCAGGCAATAGAGGATTTCCTTGCTGAGTGGGTCGAGCAGCAACAACCGACTCAGATTCACTCGGAGCATTGGACCATGTACTTTGATGGATCCAAGATGCTGAACGGTTCTGGTGCTGGGGTGGTATTCGTATCCCCTCGAGGAGACAGACTTGGCTATGTTCTTCAGATTCATTTTGATTCCTCCAACAACGAAGCTGAATATGAAGCACTTCTGTATGGGTTGCGTATGGCCATTTCACTCGGCGTCCATCGCCTAATGGTCTATAGCGACTCAGATTTGGTGGTTAATCAAGTGATGAAGGAGTGGGACGTCAGAAGCCTGGCTATGACTGGCTATTGCAGTGCAGTGAGAAAGTTAGAGAAGAAATTTGAGGGGTTAGAGCTCCATCATATACCTCGACTGAAAAATCAAGCAGCTGATGATTTGGCAAAGATAGTATCCAAGCGTGAGCCTATCCCCAGTAATGTGTTCTTGGAGCATCTTCACATGCCGCCCATCCAAGAGGATCCCTTCACGGAGGAGCCCCCACAACATAAGAGCCCTACTGATTCGACTGAAGTTGAAATCCCACCTGTGGTCGACTTGGTCATGGAAGTATTGGTCATCATATCCGATTGGAGTGTGCCGTACAACGCGTATATTCTCAGGAAAGAGCTTCTAGAGGATGAAGAAGAGGCCCGTCAGATTGTCCGTCGATCTAAAGTTTTCACAATAGTGGGTGGACAGCTTTATAGAGGAAGTGTTACCGGAGTTGCTCAGAAGTGTATCACACTAGAAGAAGGTCGAGTGATCCTCAACGACATCCACTCGGGGACCTATGGTCACCATGCGTCCTCTCGGACCATTGTGGCCAAAGCATATCGAGCGGGATTTTATTGGCCACAAGCAAATGAAATGGCAAAAGACATAGTCGACAGATGTGAAGGTTGCCGGTTCTACTCCAACATGTCTCACAAGCCTGCATCAGCCCTGAAGACCATTCCACTCATCTAGCCCTTTGTTGTTTGGGGATTAGATATGGTTGGACCTCTGAGGACTGGCAGAAGTGGCTTCACCCACGTGCTCGTAGCAGTCGACAAGTTCACCAACTGGATTGAAGACAAGCCTATCAAAAACCTCGAAGCAAGTACTGTTGTCAGCTTCATCAGAGAGTTGACATTCAAATATGGTGTCCCGCACAGCATCATCATAGATAATGGGCGGAACTTCGATCCTAATGAGTTCATAGCCTTTTGCGCTTCCCAAGGCACTCGGGTCGACTATGCTTCAGTCGCCGATCCCCAGTCGAATGGACAAGCTGAAAGAGCAAACGGGTTGATTCTCAAAGGAATTAAACCTCGATTGATGCGTGACCTCAAGCATGCAGTGGGTTCCTGGGTCGATGAACTTCCATCAGTACTTTTGGGATTGAGGACAACTCCTAATCGGTTGACTGGCCGAACTCCATTCTTCTTAGTCAATGGGGCTGAAGCCGTGCTTCCAAGTGACTTACTTCATAACGCCCCGCAAGTGGAACTCTTCTCAGAAGCCGAAGCAGAACAAGCCCGTCAGGATGCTGTCGACCTTCTGGAAGAAGAAAGAGAGATGGCGCTGATCCGGTCGACTATCTATCAGAAAGATCTGCGTCGATTCCACGCCAGAAACATGAGAGGTCGAGCATTTCAAGAGGGAGACCTGGTTTTTCGAGTGGATCAGCAGAGACCACACAAGCTCGCTCCTGCTTGGGAAGGCCCCTTCATCATAACCAAAGTACTTCACAATAGGGCTTATCGCCTCTACAGTGTGGAGCACAATAAAGACGAGCCACGCGCTTGGAATGCGGAGCTGCTCCACCCCTTTTATAATTAAGCATTCCGATTGTTGTGATGTCATAAGAAATACATTCTAGTTCGATTATCAAAGACACTGTTTCACATAGGATTGTTGTTCCTTTTTTAAGTGTTCTAAATCCCCAAGTGGGTGTCTTAGCTGCGAATCTGCTTCGCCTAAGATCTAAAAATAAAATCCTACCGAGTGGTGAGCAAGTCTCTCACTCGGGGGCTTAGCTGCGAATCTGTCTCGCCTAAGTTTAAAAAATCCTACTGAGTGGTGACCAACCCTCCCACTCGGGGGCTTAGCTGCAGTCCAGTACTCGCCTAAGTTTAAAAAATCCTACCGAGTGGTGAGCAACCCTCCCACTCGGGGGCTTAGCCGCAGTCCAGTACTCGCCTAAGTTCAAAAAAAATCCTACTGGGTGGTGAGCAACCCTCCCACTCGAGGGCTTAGCTACAGTTCGGTACTCGCCTAAGTTTAAAAAAAATCCTACCGAGTGGTGAGCAACCCTCCACCTGGGGGGCTTAGCTTGCAGTCCAGTACTCGCCTAAGTTTAAAAAATCCTACGAGTGGTGAGCAACCCTCCACTCGAAGGCTTAGCTGTAGTCCAGTACTCGCCTAAGTTTAAAAAGTCCTACCGAGCGGTGAGCAACCCTCCCACTCGGGGGCTTAGCTGTGAATCTGTCTCGCCTAAGTTTAAAAAAACATACCAAGTGGTGAGCAACCCTCCCACTCGGAGGCTTAGCTGCAGTCCAGTACTCGCCTAAGTTTAAAAATCCTACCGAGTGGTGAGAAACCCTCCCACTCGGAGGCTTAGCTGCAGTCCAGTACTCGCCTAAGTTTAAAAAATCCTACCGAGTGGTGAGAAACCCTGCCACTCGGAGGCTTAGCTGCAGTCCAGTACTCGCCTAAGTTTAAAAAATCCTACCGAGTGGTGAGAAACCCTCCCACTCGGGGGTTTAGCTGCAGCCAGTACTGGCCTAAGTTTAAAAAATCCTACCGAGTGGTGAGCAACCCTCCCACTCGGGGGCTTAGCTGCAGTCTGGTAGTCAGCTAAGTTTAAAAAATCCTACCGAGCGGTGAGCAACCCTCCCACTCGGGGGCTTAGCTGCAGTCCACTACTCACCTAAGTTTGAAAAATCCTACCGAATGGTGAGCAACCCTCCCACTCGGGGGCTTAGCTGCAGTCCAGTACTCACCTAAGTTTGAAAAATCCTACCGAGTGGTGAGCAACCCTCCTACTCGGGGGCTTAGCTGCACTCCAGTACTCGCCTAAGTTTGAAAAATCCTACCGAGTGGTGAGCAACCCTCCCACTCGGGGACTTAGCTGCAGTCCAGTACTCGCCTAAGTTTTAAGATTCGCTCCATTCTTACCCGTAAGGGCGGCGAGGTGTAGGTCAACTACGATCTGTCCTAGGAGCTTTGACACAAATACAACATCCGCTCCATCCTTATCCGTAAGGGTGGCGGGGTGCAGATCGACCATGATCTGCCCATGATTCACTCGACTGAGCTACATCACAAAGTCAACAACAACTCAAACCGCAAGAAACAAGTTCTACGCAAAGAGTCCAAAGATTCAAAAGCAACCAAAGTTCAGATAAAATCCTAAAGTTCCAGAACACGGATTAAAGTACTCGGGCATCAGGCCTGAAGGAGTTTAACGATTACAAAATCACTCGGCATTCCGAGGCAAATTTAAGGCGAGGCATAAAGTTTGTTAATCCGTAGAAGGACGGCTTGCAGGCTTGACGAACTCATCCAGATCAATCCCGTCGGCAATCCGAGTGGCAGCAGCAATGAAGGTTTCCTTGAAGGATCGGAAGTCATGCCTTTTGGTATTGGCAACCTTGATCGCCGCCAGCTTTTCTTCTCAGGCTTCCTTATAGTGGACACGAACCAGCGACAGAGCCACGTCAGCACCGCATCGGGCAGAAGACTTCTTCCATTCCTGCACTCGACCAGGGACCTCATTGAGTCAAGTCATTAGGGACTCGAGGTCATTTTGAAGCGTCTCCCTTGGCCAGAGTGTTGTATCGATGCGCGACACCGCGACCTTCAAGCGAGAAAGATTGCTCGTAACACTGGCAACATGGGACTCCAGTCGGAGCACGTTCATAGCAGCATCATCACTGATGGGAGAAAGGACGGGGTCCAGACCTGTGCAGTCTCTTCTTCAAAGTTTTGGCAGAATTCTACAGATCCAAGGAGTTAATGAGTCGACCGATTCTTGGTGACTTGCAAATAGCAAATCAGTTGGACAAAGGAAAATACCTTCGAACATAAGGAACAACTTTTTGGCGAGTGCCCCTAGATAAACCTCCAGGTCATTTCTCTTACGAGAAATGCCTTCAATCTTCTCGTTCAAAGCAACTTTGTCCTTCTTCAGTTGAGTCTCTTCTTTGTTGGCCTCGATGAGGGATGCCATTAGTTTGGCGTTGTCTTCCTCCAGTGCTCCGACTGAAGCTAGCTTCTTGTTAGCAAGTGCGGTCTTCTCCTTAGCCTCCTTCTGCGCAGCTGCAAGGTCAAGATCCTTTTGTGCCAAGTCTTGCTTCATTTTATCTGAAGAATGTGCATTTGGGTCAAGGAGAGGAACGAAGAGATAACTTGATAGATGGTCAAGATAAATAGTTGACAGGTTGTTACCTTCCGTACCAGCTACTTTGTCTTGAGCCTTTTTCAAGTTTTGATTGGCCAGCTCCAAATCAAGGTTGAGTTGTCTCTGCTTTTCCTCAGATTCGGTGAACTTGGAGATAAGCTCACAGGTTTTCTACAGTTAGCAAAAGATACATCAATGGACAAGATCAAAGATCATTCGCTTCCGAGTGAATAGAATTCTAAGACTACCGCAGAATCAAACATTCTACAGTAGTCTCGGGGACTACACCCAGTGGGTGCACTTACCGTGCCCCCACTGGTTCAAGTTCCACTCAACATGGCCTGCCCAGACCGGAAAAAAACACCATGGGTCTCGGGGACTACACCCAGTGGGTGCACTTAGCGTGCCCCCACTGGTTCGGATTCCACTCGACATGGTCCGCCCAGACTGATTGGAAGAGTGAAATGGTAAAGACATTTTCTCCAGGCCTCCACCGAATCACAGATTCGACGGTGGCCTCGGGGACTACACCCAGTGGGTGCACTATGCGTGCCCCCACTAACCCAGAACTACAACCGACACAACCTAGTCGACTCAACTGGGAAAGTTACTCGACATAAATTCAAACACCCAGTGGGTGTGCAGATGCGAACTGCAGAATAACAGGAGGATGCATGAAGAAAAGTTTTCAGGTAGCATATCATAACAGAACAAGCGCCAAGATAAGAATTCAGTCGGAAGCCAACCTACCTGGACATTGGCTCGAAGGGCCGCATTGGCGTCATAAGCAGCCTGACTGTTTTCATGCACCATCTTCACTCGTTCCATCATTATGCCAGCTTGGAGAATGGCTTCTATAGCGGCGCCTGCCTGGTCTTCTGAAACGTCATGAGTAGTGAAGAATGGGGTTGGCGGTTTAGTCGCGGCAGCTTGAAGTTCCGAGGCATGAGGCTGGATAGTTGAAGCAAACACTGGTGTAGTCAACAATGTGGGGCGTGCACTTGATACTAGAACAGCGAAAGTAACAGAAGCCCGAGTCACATCTTCAGGCTGTTGAATCACTGGCTCTGCCACCAGCACCGATTGGGACGTCTTGCCAGTTGATGCCTTCTTACTCCTCCTAGGCCTCAGTGGCACGTCCTTGTCATCATCCGGAAGATCAATGACATGGGGAGGAGCTGCAAAAAGAATTAGTCATCAGAATTCAGTCGGTCAACAAAATGGCTGAGAAAGCAAAGGCAAGTTTGCAAAAGTCATACCCGGGTTAGAAGTGACCGTGTCTTCTACGTCCTCATCACCATCCCTGTAAGCAGAAGTCCCAGAAGTAGCAGCTCTGCAAGTTTCAAGATTCACTCAGAAAAATGAGAAAGAGAGTCGACAGCACAAATCCTCGATCAAAAAGTGGAGACAATACACTTACGCAGAAGCGACATGGATGTCAATCTTGATTTTGGGCAGGGTCTTCCGAGGCTTTGGTTCTATAACTTTTTGCTGCTTCGGGGCCTTCTCAGTCAGCACATGGGAAGAGGTCCAAGTGCACTTGGAAGTCTGTCTGGTCGGCCTAGCTACTTCACCATGGACACTCACTGGGTCGTGCTTATGATTGGAACGCTTTTCGGTGCGAGGTGGTGACTCGACTTCTACACCACTGCTCGAGTCCTCGCTTTCCTCCTCCTCTTCTCCTCCATCGGATTGCCAATCCATGATTTCGCCTCCGCTTTCCTCTCCATCTTGGTGCTGCTCTTGCTCCCCGTTCGGCATTGATTACGCCTCTGTATAAACCTGCAAAACAGAAGAGATGACCAGAGGAAAGTCGACTCAGTAAGCAACGGCAAGTCAGAATGAAAAACACTCAGAGATAAGAGACAGACCTTGTCTGGTTGGTTGTTGGTGTTGAATGGTAAAACTCTTCGGGACCTCCTGGGGTTGTCCTTGTTCCCTGTCATGATTTGCACCCACTGTGCCACCGTCTTCTCATCGACGTCCTCCGGATGGATCTGAGTGGAATCTTCAATTCCCGTGTACATCCACATGGAGTGGTCACAGGCTTGGAGGGGTTGAATACATCGACTGAGGAATACCTCGAGCAGATCCATGCCAGTCACTCCTTCATGAATCAGCTTAACTACTCGCTCCATCAACATGGACACCTCCACCTTCTCTGTTGGAGTCACTCTCAAAGAAGTGGGTTTCTAGACACGCGCCAAGGAAAAGGGGGGAGACCTGTCGAATGACCTGGGGTCGGCTTGTCTTTGCAATAAAACTAAGTCGACTGCCACCCTCTAACCGAGTCGGGAAGAGTCATCGCAGGAAAAGCACTCTTTCCCCTCATCTGGATACCTAAGCCCCCACACATCTGGATCACCTTGGGTTCTCTCGTCACTCGGATTGGCCTTTTTCACAGTTTGCGAGCGGCACGTGAAGATGTGCTTAAATAGGCCCCAGTGCGGTCGACAGCCCCAGAAATTCTCACATAAGGAAATATACTCCGCAAGGTACGTGATCGTGTTGGGGGAGAAATGGTGGAGTTGAGCTCCAAAGAAGTTCAAGAATGCTTGGAAAAAGGGGTGTGGAGGAAAAGAAAAACTGCGGTCGACGTGAGTGGCGAGCAAGACGCACTCACCCTCCTGAGGCTGCGGCTCAGATTCATCCCCCGAAAGCCTCCAGGAATCATGCTCGATCAGCCCACTCTCGGCCAGGTCTTGTAGATCATCCAGCAAGAGCGTGGATCGAATCCAGTTGCCCTGGACCCAGCTGTGCGGCAGAGCAGATCTTGACGACGACCCGCCCCGACTCGTCTTCTTCCCTTTCGCCTTCGCCTTCGCTTTCTCCGCACGCTCCAGGGAGGCGGTCTTGTCCTTCCCCATTACGGCGGAATGGGCTCGAGGTGGGCGGCAGCACCAAGAGTGGAGACGGGAGCAATGGAGAAACAGAGGAGGAAGGAGGAGAAACAGAGGCGCACTGTGCAAAATCCCCCAACCCGACGTCTTATATGGAGTCTTTTCCGAGTGACTGACGACTGGGCCCGGGAAATCGTGTCAAATCCCGGAACAGTCGCCTTCTCGGTACATGGCCAAAAAGGCGGCGCGGTAATCAAGGTGCCCCTGCCTAATCCATCCCGATTACTGCAGCCTCCTCCATCCCATGCGCTTCCCAAAATTTCGAATCCCGTAAGATCCGGGAACTGTAGAGCAACCAGTCAGACTAAAGATTTATTTCATATCAACACTCGGAACTTATCAGCAAAAGTTCATTCGACAAGACTAAGAATGGATCAAGGCGACTGGAAAAGAAGTTGAAGCCATCATGTTGTTCGTTGATCCTAACAAGACGCTTCTGAAGCGTAAAAATTGAGTCGGGAGTATTTTTCAACTCCTCCTCCACTCGAACCCTGAACCATTCGAGGGCTAATGATGAAGCTATGTACCTAGGGTGAGGTCATAGGCCTGACCTAGACTCCCTCCCCTAGGACATCACCCTAAAGTCAGAAGCATTCAAGGGATACCATCATCCACTCGACCAGAAACGTTCCACTTGGAAGACTCTATGTCACTCGACCATAGCAATGATCACTCGACAGACAGAAGATCAAAGGCCACTCTGAAAAGCAACGGTCGGGGGTTTACTCTGTAGACTTAATGTTCATTTATGTCACTTTATTACTAGCGTTATCGGAAATGCCCCATCTTTATGTACCTTCAACCCTTTGTAACTGAGGGTGGGAGGTGTCTGGCGAACTCTATATAAGCCACCCCCTCCTCAGGGACAAGGGTTCGCACCCCTGTAAACCCACATGCATATAATCAAGTCGACCGCCTCCGGGCACCAAGACCTAGGGCTATTACTTCTACCGTGAAGGGCCTGAACTCGTAAATCTTGTGTGTACAACTTCACCACAGGTGGGATCTTGCCTCCTCATACCTACCCCCCATTCTACTATCAGTCTTAGAACCACGACACCAGGCTCGTGCTGAGCGCCGGGCCACCCTCGTTGCCCGCGTTGCTCAGACAGCTCCCGTCGGCGGGCCTCCCCGTCGTTCTCCGTCACCCGCCGCCTACGCCGTCACCGGTCCACCGGCAAACGAGCAGCAAGCCTCTTCGTTGGATCCCTCCGTGCACCGCGACGGCCACACCGCCACCCCGTCATTGACACCGGCCGGCTCGTCATCTCACGCTCGCTGCGCCCCCATGGACGCGCAGTCCGCGCTGCTCATGGCACGCGAGCTCCTGCGCTACCGTCCGGTCGACGACCTCTACGAGGACTGGCTGGACTGCATCGCCGAGCTCGTCAGCGCCGCGGGAGGCTCTCTTGCACCATCCCTCTCACTGCCTCACCCTCCGCCAGCTGCGGACGACATGGCTCACGGAGCGCCTCTGTCTCCTCCACAACAAGATGGTACCCTTGCGCCAAGGCATATGGCTCAGGGAGCAACTCAGTCTCCCCCACGCCAAGGCGGCACCCTCGCTCCAAGATGCGCGGTCCAGCGGTGTGACCCACCGTGCCGCGTGCCAGCGCACGAGAAAAGACACTGCCAAGAGATTCCCCGCCCCCAAGGAAGTGCTCCACCGCTCCCAGCTCTGCCACGCCAGGATTGCTTGCTGCGACAGGGCCATGCGCCGCGTGCCGCGGCAACGCATGGGCACCAGGACCAGGCTCCACCTCCAAGATGGGGCCCGGTGACCACGGCCGGCTGCCGGGCCTTCACCCCCGAGCTGCGTAGCGTCGCCTAGCCAGGCAAGTTCAAGCCAGACCTGCCTCTGCGCTACGATGGCACCCCCAACCCCGCAGAGTTCTTGCAGCTCTACGAGCTGAGCATCGAGGCGGCCAATGGCGACGAGAAAGTCATGACGAACTGGTTCCCCATGGCACTCAAGGATGGCGCTCGCTCGTGGCTCCTGAACCTGCCTCTTGGCTCGATGTTCTCCTAGGACGAGATGCACGACCATTTTGTCGCCAACTTCTAGGGCACTTGCGACCGCCCCCTGCCCTGCGTGACCTGCGCTGCTTTCAAGCAATAACCAAGGGAGACCCTCCATAAGTACATCCAACGCTTCAACAATGTCCGTCTGAAGATCCCCAAGGTGACAGATGAGGCCATCATCTATGCGTTCTCCGATGGTGTCCGCGACATCAAGATGAAGGAGGAACTCGCCATCCATGAGGAGCTGTGCACATCCCTGGAGCTGTTCAACCTGGCGACCAAGTGCGCAAGGGCTGAGGAAGGGCGCCTTTCCCTTCTCAAGCTCCCGACTACCGACCCGGAGGAGAAGAAAGCCAAGGCCAAGGACGTGAAGCGCAAGGGAGCGACCGTACTCACGGCAGAGCCAGACATGAAGCGCGGCAGGGACCAGCCTGAGTCATCCAAGGGCAGCCGGCCGTTCTGCGCCTTCCACAACGTACACAGCCACAACACCAATGATTGCCGAGAGCTCAGAGCCATGCGAGACGGACGCTTCGGCCGATGCCCTGAGCACAATGACCGAGGCTATGGACGAGGTGGAGGACGCGGCGGAGGATGTTGGGATGACCAGGGCCCACGCCAGGAGTGGCGCGACCGGCCTCGTGAGGACCGCTGGCAGGATCAGCCTCGCGAAGGTGCCTAGAGGGATCAGCCTCGCGAGGACCGTCTTCAGGGTAATGCTGGGCTTCCTCCACTACCGCCACCAAGAAGGAATGATGACCATCACCAAGACGAGGGGCCTGGGGGCTTCCAAGAGCCGCGTGCTATCGCATGCATCTTGGGCGGAGCTCAAGCCCCAGCCTCACAGCATATCTTCAAGCAGTTTGCTCGTGAGGTGAACGCGGTTCTTCCCTAGCTCGGGGCTACACGCCTGCTCAGGTGGTCCAAGTGCGCTATTACCTTCAGCTCAGCAGACCAGCTCAAGTGCGCGGCCACCGCTGGCGCTCTCCCAATGCTTTGTTCACCCGTCATCAGCAACGTGCAAGTCGCCAAGACCCTCATCGACGGCGGTGCAGGGCTCAACGTCATGTCCGTCGAGACGTTCGACAACCTTCAAGTGCCATACGATCAGCTTCATCCTACCAAGCCTTTCTCAGGAGTGACCGACGGCTCCACCACGCCAATAGGTCAGGTCCGCCTTCCCGTCACCTTCGGAGAATGCAACAACTACCGCACCGAGCTCATCTACTTTGATGTCGCCCACATTCGTTTGTCGTGCAATTCCATCCTCGGGTATGCAGCCCTGGCCAAGTTCATGGCAGTGGCGCACCACGGCTACAACGTCCTCAAGACGCCACGGAGTGGCGGGATCATCACAGTCCCCTGCAAATAAAGAGATGTGGTGTGCTCCCTCGAGCGCGCCTTCCAAGCAGCGTCAATCGAAGACCCCGGCAACAATGCAGCTCGGTACCCTCCTGAGGTCGTCCCCAAGAAGAAGAAGCAGCTACACCATGCCAGACCTCGGGAGGGCAGCGCTGCAAGTGGTACCTTGTCAGGATCAGCGCCCGCACCTAGGGCGCCTCCCTTTGTCGCATAGGAAGGCACACCCAGTGCCCTCCTCGGGCAGGGTTCAGGGGCTCTTTTCTGGAGGGCCTCAGACCTTGCCAACATTACAAGGGAGGCGCTCGGGCACCACTTGGAGGCATGCTTTGTGGCACGTCTCCCTCAGGAAGACACTGGGCAAGGAGCGCCCGACGCTCAGGAGTTCATCACCAAGGTATCTCACGAGCTTCAGGAAGCAAGAGCAATACGCGGCAACTGCCGCCCACCTGGCGCTGCTCCCCACCCAGGCGAGGGTCGTGAGTTGCGCATCTGCATCGACATACCAGGGCTCAACCGAGTCGCATCTCAGGAGCGCTTCTGGCCTTCACGTGTTGGGCGCTGCGAAGGTCCACCTCACAGCTACGTTTGCATGCCATTCGGCCTGCCGAGCGTGGTTGCTGCCTTCCAACGCAACCTGCGGAGCGTCATGGCGGGTCAGGAGGGTAGGCACCACACAGTCCTGGCAGAGATGGCGATGGTCCTCAAGGAACCGTCTGGACCCCCAGAGCCTCCCGAGGCTCAGGGCCCCGATGGCTCGTGAGGAGCAACCCCCTCGCCGTGTACCTTCAGCTGCCTCAACACCCCTTCATCAACGGAACCAGGTGACATTTTCCAAGTGTATTTAGCTAGGAGCGCCCTCAGGGCTTCATCATTCCCAGGCTGCGTGGGTCTGTCCCTGTGGCATGTATCCCTTCATTTTTATGTCTTTAGCTTACCTTACTGGGGGGCGCCCCTCGGGCTGCATCTTCCCCAGGCCGCTCGGGCCGGTCCCAGTGGTGCGTATCGTTCATGCATTTACCTGAGCTAGTTTGCCTTCCATGCTTAATCTATCTATGGCTATCACCTGCTTGATTGTCGCCCACCGCAGGAGCCGCGCATCGGTCGTCTTTCTTCAGGACCCTTCGCGTGAGAGGGTTAGGCACGGCGTCTGTGCTCGGGCGCGTCCCTGCAGCGTCGATAAATCCAACGGTTGAGCTCTGTCTGGCGGGCCGGCCCCGTTCACGTCACCTCCTGGGGCAGTTGGTGCTTGGCTTTCTCACGCGATAACCTCAGGAGATTCGTTCGGTGCAGGTTGTCTGACCACCTCGCAGGACCAACACAGCGAACAAGAACAAAGACCAGGCACAACCCGCCTTGAGGTAGGGCCTCGTGAGTCCCGCGCTGGCTCACGAGTGCCCGGGCACACCTCGTCTAGCCCTACCATGCAAGCCACATGTCAGGGCGGGGCTGTACACGCCTCAGGGGCTCTCCGCAGTAGGGAGTCCCCTCCCACAAGCCAGCGACGGACCAACATTCACCATGGCGTTTTGTGCCCTTCCTCGTGCTAACTTGCAGGAACTTCCTGAGGACTACAGCAGGCGGTACCACGAACTCTATCTCTCTCTCTTCTCCCATGTGATTCGCTAGCGCGTTAAAAGGGGGGCTCCTAAGCATCGCGACTCAGGAGCTCTTACTGGCTCTCCAGCCCTCACCCCCTGGCCTTGACCATGGCATCGTGACCTGGCATACTAGCAGCAGCTGAGCTCGCTCGAGGGCCGGGACCTGAGGATGTAGAGCACCAGGAAAAACATGGAGAAGAGGGGGAGGCCCGCACGGGCCTAACCTAACTACCCAGGAGCAGCCAACACCCAAGTCCGGTATGGCACCTGAAGCCGGCTCTGGAATGCCAAAATAAGTCTTGTACCTGGACCAACCGAGTGCTACGACATAAGATTATTCTTGACTTTTCGCTGCCCTATTGCGGCAATGTCGCCTCCCTTTCCCATCCTCAGGTAGCTGCTTGCACGCTAAAGGGGACCTCTTGAGCATCGCGCCTCAGGAGCTCTTATTGGACCTCGAGCCGCTCACCTCCTGGCCTTGACCACGGCATTGCGACCTGGCATACCAGCGACGGCTGCAGCTTGCCTGGGGACCGGGACCTGTCGGCATAGAGCACCAAGCTGTTGTGGGATTGGAAAGGGGGAGACTGAGCCTCAGTAGGACATATGCTCGCGAGTTTTCACAATAAGGATAATATTAACAAAAGGCATTACAGACGCTTTACACACCCCCGCGTGGTCCATTTCGATTCCTCACAGGGAACAAAAGAAAAGGAATCCCTAGGACCTATATCTACACACGCCGGACGTCACTGACGCCATCATCAACAGTGGGCCACGAAGGGCCGGCGCCAACCCCATCCAGATCAATGGCGATGGCGGCCAGACACGGTGACCTTGCTCTGGGACCGACGGGAGCTCGGGGGCACGTAGCTGTCGTCGCTCGTCTCCGGAGACTCCACGAGCTCAGGGGAGTCGCTGGACCACCAGGAGTCACCGCTGTCGCTGGAGGAGCTGCAGGCAAGGCCTGTGGCAGGCCCAACGCCCGCTGCTGCGCCGTCCTGGCGACCTCCTTTAGGGCAGCAATCCAAGCGGCGGCCTTCCTCGTCAAAGACCTTGAAGAACAGCGTGGAGGCGCTGTCATACTCGCAGTGGATGGCGAGGGCGCCACTCGTGCGGCAGACTCGGGCAATCTCGCCCAGCCTCGGGTCATGAAGATCCTCCCGGAGGCGGCGGCTTCAATTTCTGCTCTAGTCGCTGGGGCATCGCAGTCGGCGTGCTGTGGCCAAAGCTCGAGAGGGCCCCTCAGTGGCATCTCGGCGGTGAAGAACTGTGGAAGGCGAATACAAGTGCTCAGGGGCATCGCTGCCCACAACACGAACTTGCGTGAGGAGTCCACGTGGACCCCTGGGGCGACGACGTGCGCCTCCGCGGCACGGCGGCCATGGCCCTAGCACGAGTGGCGACGCTCATCGCTCCTCCCTCCGGAATCATCGGCGAGAGCATACAAGGGCAACGGGTACCCAGGAGGCGGCCTTTCGTACCACGGCCGCGACACCACCGGCCTCATGACCATCTCGCAATGATGGGGGATCCTCTTCTTCGGCGGGAGCAGCCCGTGCTCGTTAAGGGGAGCCTTGCCCTTCTCCGCGGCCGAGAACCTCCGAATCGGCGCCATGACTGCACCAGCAAGGAGTGGAGCAAGGAAGGAGAAGAAGCGGGTGAGGCAGAGGAGAGACGGGTGATGGGGCTCTGCCCCCCAACTCCCATTTATAGCCAAGGGGAGGCCAACCGCCGACCTCCATGATCTAAGGTAATAATGATGGCCTTTCCTTGCATGCAGCAGGGACTCGTCAAGTCGGGTAGTTGTCAAGGTTGCGTGGGGAAGCGGAGACGCCCACGTCCAATCAACCAACATGCGTCAACCAAGGCCGCAGGCTATTGGGGCCCGCGGCGCTCCACACTTGCCCCTTGGCTTCGCCTTGAAGCCAAGCCCGAGCGCGCCTTGGGCCTGGGGGCTACTATCGGTGTTCTGGGAACGGGGGTCCCCAAACTTGCCTGCTTGCGGCCCATGGCGTGTGTCGGTGTCAAAATCGGTGGATCTCAGGTAGGCGGTCCCGAACTGTGCGTCTGGGTTGCATGGTAACAGGAAGCAGGGGACACAAAGTTTTACCCAAGTTCGGGCCCTCTTGATGGAGGTAAAACCCTATGTCATGCTTGATTAATATTGATGATATGGGTAGTACAAGAGTAGATCTACCACGAGATCGGAGAGGCTAAACCCTAGAAGCTAGCCTATGGTATGATTGTATGTTGTGATTGTTGTCCTACGGACTAAAACCCTTCGGTTTATATAGACACCGGAGAGGGTTGGGGTTACACAAGGTTGGTTACAAAGGAGGAGATATCCATATACGTATTGCCTAGCTTGCCTTCCATGCCAAGTAGAGTCCCATCTGGACACGAGACGAAGTCTTCAATCTTGTATCTTCATAGTCTAACAGTCCGGCCAATGGAGGTAGTCCGGCTGTCCGAATACCCCATAATCCAGGACTCCCTCATTAGCCCCCGAACCAGGCTTCAATGATGACGAGTCCGGCGCACAGTATTGTCTTCGGCATTGCAAGGCGGGTTCCTCTCCAAATTTTGTGTACCTGTCAAAATAATGTCTGGTTTCTTGTGAACGTTTTTACTCCTCAGCTTCCATGCCCAATAATGGCCACTTTCCATGTGTCGAGCGAATGTGAAGAGCCAGGGTGTTTTCATATTTACCCCCCTAGCTGTGTGAATGAGCCGCCTATTTAAAAAGATGAGGATTCAGATCCGAATCACACCATCCCCCCTTGGCGAGCCTTCATCGGAGCGCACCCGACAGATATCCATTCCATCATGGCCGGTCGACGCAGCTCCTCCTCTCGCACCCCTAGCTCCAAACCGGGAGATTGGGAGAGATGTTCCATCCCGCACAGCAAATTTGTGATGCTTCAGTCCAAGGGATTTCTTCCCCCAGCGTACCTGGTCCCGGTTCGAGCCGGGCTTGCCACCTACAATGGCGGAGAGCAAGCGGAGAGCCGTCCCAATCCCTCCAAGGCAGAGTGGGTATGCCTTGTCCCTTATTTGGTAAGTGGGATCGGATTCCCAATTCATCCGTTTCTTCGGGGGCTTCTGGAGTTCTACGGCCTCTAGTTGCACAACCTTATGCATGCCTCCCTGCTGCATATCGTGGGATTCGTAGACCTCTGCGAGTTGTTTTTGGGCTGTGAGGCTCATTTCGCTCTGTGGAAGAAGTTGTTCTGCCTTGTGCCTCGTTCTAAGAAGGGATCAATATATCAAGTGGGCGGAGCCGAAGTGTGGCGTATTGCCGGGACCGGATACCTGTCCAGGACCCCGAAGAAGACGTCCAAAGACTAGCCTTCAGAATGGTTCTATATAGAAGATGTCCCCCTCCCGGACCCTATTTGGATCGGCCTTCCGGAGTTCGACAACGCCCCTTTGAAGAAGCGCCGGAGCTGGCGTCCACGGAGCTCCCTAGAGGAAGATGACAGGGACATTCTTTACCTCATGAGCCGGATAAGTTTTTTAGCTCGATCCGGATTGACCATGATCGAGGTCATGGCCACATGCATCATGCGGGGGTGCAGCCGCTTCAGTATAGAGGCCACCCCATGTGGGATTTCAACGGGGAGGATGACGCCACCCGCCACGGCCGCAAAGGGCCAGGATCAGCTGCTGATCTAATAAAGATCTTATCCACTTTGTATAAGGGAGAATAGGAGCAATTCCTTTGTGTCAACCCGCAGGGTGGATTTTCTATGTACAATCCTCCGAGCTGGGTAAGCGGAGACTTTTTATTGCCCATCCATTTCGTATTCCCGTAGTTAGGTATTTATTGTTGCAATTTTATCGCAGGAGCTGCACCGGCCAGTAAAGGAGATAAACAGCCCTCCTCCACAACCCGAGGACCCCGGACGGTCCCTTGACCCGGCCTCCCAGGAGGATCCGGACATATCTGCGGAGCTGATCGACGGGGTATTTTACCAATGGAGTAATGACAATGCCTTGGTAGCCATTAGGGCCGATTACCCTGGGCTAGTTCCAGCCTCACAGGTGACTGAGACCGAAGTCCCAGCACGTAAAAAGGGATCCGTCCTTGCGCTTTTTGATTGCCGTATAACAGCCGTGTTTTGCAGGGGAGGTCCTCAGGGCAGAAGGTCGAGCCTGTGGCAACTAGCCAACAAGGGGCCGCAAGGCCAGGCAGGTTGAAAAGATCTGCAGTCCGGATTGAGGCACCGACGCAGCGGTACGGCGCGCCGTCTTTATTGCAAGACATTATTTGCGGAGGCATATTAACGCCCATGCCTTCTTTTCAAGGAAAAGAGAGCTCGCCGGACTATACCCAGAGAGACTACCAATCGTGCCTCCACAAGCCAGGCTCCAAGGTCGGATTCAGAGGCGGGAATGAATACAAGGCATGCGTCGGGTGCTCCTCCGACAGAGGATGCAGATAAACTGTCCACCACCCATTCCGAGGTGGAAAGTGCCATGAACCACAGGCGTCGCCGGACTGTTCTTCGTGACGCTTGTTTCTCCCAAGAGGCATTGAATGCCTTCAACTCGGGAGACGCGCATCTCCGTGCCGCTCAAAATGGTCTAGCCAGAGCCACGGAGCAGTATGTAAAAGACATACGGGTGAGAAAATTTGATGATTATATATATCAATAGCCCCTGCGACTTGAAACAGTTAGGATAACTGATTTAAGGATCATTTGTTATGCAGGTTCTTAAAGAAAAGAATACTCAACTGTCCCAGGAGCTGGAAGAGTGCAAAGCCCAACTGCAGGCCGCGCTAGCCGCAGCGAGGGAGTCCAAAAAGACCCCCTCTAGTAAATCTGGATAAACAACAGCTCATACGCCAGCTAAAGGCCGGTGAGAGCATGCTGACGAGGGTGAGGTAGGAGAAGAATGATCTCCAAGATGCCAACACCAAGCTGGGCGTGGAACTAAAAGATGTCCGTGCCCAATTGTTGGACACTGTTAAGGAGAATCAGCGGCTTCGACGCGGCATATTTAGTAAGTGCTTGAACGAACTTTGAAAAAAGAGTTCGGCAAGGAAGCTGACTGACAGAGTTATGTTTGTAGGTATGCTTATAGGTCATCCTGCCGAAGAGATGCCTGGTTCAACGGGTGATCTTCTTCCCGAGCTCTAGCAGTTGCACTAACGAGTTCGGCAGGTGATGCAAGGCATCGCCCAAGACTTGTGGACGTCCGTCTCCATACCCGAAGGCCTTGGAGAGCTTGCAGAAAGGCTGAAGGGAGCACGGCGGCGCTTCCGATTATGGAAGATATCGGCCTGCCGTTAGGGTGCCAGGGAAGCCTGGGAAATGGTGAAGACACGGTACACGAAGGCTGACCCGAACCACATGGCCGAAGTCGGACCTGTGGGGCCTGATGGCAAGGAGATCCTTGTCAGTTTAGTGTACGGCCAAGTAGAATTGGCCGCAAAGTATTCCCAACAGGACTGTAGACTAGACAGCCTATTGGATGGCATTGAAGAGGAATTCAACCAGTCAAATTGACTATGTAATTTTAAAGTGACATGTATGATGCCTTCTAGCCGGATTGTAGATCGTTTGTCGTGGCGGACCTTTTCGCTTCAACCTCGGGACCCGACAGTCCGGAGTGTATCCGAATACCCTTTTGGTTATGTAAGAACTGGGGCATGCATGGAGACCAGGCGTAGGGGTCATTAGTGGTTTATCAGACAAGTGCCCAACTAGTTATGTTATATTACATGGGTAGTAAGGGTTCCAGAGAGAATAGTTCCATTAAGGGTTCCTTTCCCTGGGTAGGCATGCCCTAAAGTGCATGTCTGGACTGCGACAAGAAGCACAGAAAAAACATCTGGGGGAAGATATGGATAATAAATAAAAGTCATCTTTTGTTCACCGACCGAATATTCTCTTAAGAACGCTAGCTTTTGGCTTCACCCAGTCTGAGGTACACGTCTGGCTAACCCGGTGGTAACAATCGCAGAGGTGCTCCCCTTATGCCCTAGCCGAATTAACGGGAACGTATGGCATAAATACAAGAGCCAGGCAACCCAGCTTGGCCGAAACTTAAGTCATATTGATGCGTATAATGGTGAAAAAAGGTACGTGCAGAAGCATAACGCATGTGTTGGGCGTGATGCCCAGGTCAATAATCTAAGCTTCTGTAAAAGAAGCCGCCAGGTGTATAGAGTGCGGCTAGCATATATATAATGTACAAGTGAGGCACAAGGTGACCCTTGGAGGCCTAGAGGAATAAAATAAAGAAAGGGAAACAAGACAGATGACGCATATGTAGAAAATGGACAAAGGGAGGGGACTAACATAAAGTCCGGTGCTAGGCGTAGAATCTTCGGAGCCTGGTTGCATTCCATGGGTTCGGCTCGAGTCGACTAGTCGATGCATCCTGCAGCCGGTACACTCCGCCGGTCAGAACTTGGTCGATGATGAATGGACCTTCCCTTTGGGGCTCTAGCTTGTTCTTTTTCTTATTCGGCAGCCGGAGGACTAGTTCGCCAACATTATAAGTTTTGGCCCGTACTTCTCTGCTTTGGTATCTGCGAGCCTATTGCTGGTAAAATGCGGAATGGGCTTTGGCTACGTCGTGCTCTTCCTCCAAGGTGTCCAGACTGTCCTGCCGATCGATCTCGGCTTCTCTTTCTTCGTACATGCGCACTCGAGGTGGGTCATGAACTATGTCACAGGGCAGGACTGCCTCTGCGCCGTACACAATAAAAACGGTGTGTATCCGATACTACGATTCGGCGTGGTCTGCTGCCCCCAGAGTACGGAGTCGAGCTCCTCTACCCAATGCGTGTCAGACTCCGTTAAGGAGCGCACTAATCTGGGTTTAATGCCGCTCATTATAAGACCATTTGCTCATTCGACTTGACCGTTGGTTTGTGGGTGATAGACTGAAGCATAATCGAGCTTGATGCCCATTTTGCTGCACCAGAGTTTTACCTTTTTGGCCGTGAAGTTCGTGCCATTATCAGTGATGATGCTGTGGGGGACGCCGTAACGGTGTACAACCCCGAATATGAAATCTATCACCGGTCCGGATTCGGCTGTTTTAACCGGTTTGGCCTCTATCCATTTGGTGAATTTATCCACCATGACCAATAAGTATTTTTTCTTGTGGGTTCCCCCTTTAAGGGGTCCAACCATGTCAAGCCCCCAGACCGCGAAGGGCCATGTAATGGGGGTTGTTCAGAGGGCGGTGGGTGGCATGTGGCTTTGATTTGCAAAGAGCTAGCAACCGGCGCAACGTTGGACCAAGTCATGTGCGTCTGCCCGGGCCGTTGGCCAATAGAATCCTGTACGGAAGGCCTTGCTTACAAGGGCCCGGGCTGCAGCGTGATGACCACCGAGTCCGGCATGAATTTCTACCAAAAGGTTCCGCCCTTCCTCTTCGGAGATGCACCGTTGAAGGACTCCGGTAGCGCTTTTTTTGTGCAATTCTCCCTCGTGGACCCTGTAGGCCTTGGATCGCCGCACTATGCAGCGTGCCTCATTTTGGTCCTCCGGAAGTTCTTGTCTAGTTAAGTAGGCCAGGAATGGTTCTGTCCACGAGGAAACAATGGCCATTATTTCATGGGCTGGTTGTGTTATTTCGGGGGCAGAGCCTCCGATTGTGTCAGAGAGTTTGGTTTCGGGTATTTTGGCCGGGTCTGGACTGTTGTTACCGGTGTCCCCTTCCCATGCTATGGATGGCTTGAAGATCCATTCCCAAAATATGTTGGGAGGTACCGTGTCACGTTTTGCGCCGATGCGGGCGAGGATATCCGCCGCCTGATTGTTTTCTCGAACCACATGGTGAAATTCGAGCCCCTCGAACTGAGCTGACATTTTTAGGACGGCATTGCGATAAGCTGCCATTTTCGGATCCTTGGCGTCGAAGTCTCCATTTATTTGGGATATCACGAGGTTCGAATCCCCGCACACCTCTAGGCGTTGAATGCCCATGGATACTGCCATCCGGAGACCATGTAGAAGGGCCTCATATTCGGCTACGTTGTTGGAGTCTGTATACATTATATGTAATATGTATTGAACGGTATCTCCTGTTGGGGATGTCAAAACGATGCCAGCCCCAGACCGGCCAACATTTTGGAGCCATCGAAGTGCATGATCCAGTTTGAATAGGTGTCGTACTCTTTAGGGAGTTCGGCTTCCGTCCATTCAGCGACGAAGTCAGCCAAAACTTGCGACTTAATAGCTCGCCGTGGCTTGTAAGTTATGTCGAACGGGAGGAGCTCAATGGCCCATTTGGCAATCCGGCCCGTCGCGTCGCGACTGTTTATAATATCGTTAAGTGGTACTTCTGAGGCTACCGCTATCGAACACTCTTGAAAGTAGTGTCGCAGCTTTTGAGATGCCATAAATATTGCATATGCTATCTTTTGATAATGCGGGTACCGTGATTTGCATGGAGCAAGGACAATGGACACATAGTAAACCGGCTTTGGAAGGGGGAATTTGTGTCCGTCCACTTCTCGCTCGACGATGAGCACTGCGCTTACTACTTGATGAGTTGCCGCAATGTATAATAGCATTGGTTCGCCAATGTTTGGCACGGCCAAGACCAGTTTTGTTGCCAATATGGCTTTTATTTCGTTGAGTCCGGTCGTGGCAGCGTCCGTCCACTCAAAGTGTTCGGTGCGTCGGAGGAGGCGATAAAGGGGTAATGCCTTTTCTCCCAAGCGGGAGATAAAGCGTCTTAGAGCCACCACGCATCTAGTCAATTTTTGTATTTGTTTGAGGTCTGTTGGGGTAGCCAACTATGACAACGCTCGGATTTTGGCCGGATTAGCTTTGATGCCTCTACTGGAGACGATGAATCCCAGGAGCTTTCCGGCTGGTACGCCGAAAATGCATTTTTCCGGATTGAGCTTGATGTCATATGTTCAGAGGTTGTCGAATGTGACCCTCAAGTCGTCTACTAGAGTTTTGACATGCTTGGTTTTAATGACCACGTCATCCACGTATGCCTCCACTGTTTTGCCGATCTGGTTTGCTAGACATGTCTGAATCATGCGCTGATATGTTGCGCCGGCGTTTTTTAGCCCGAAGGGCATTGTGTTGAAGCAGAATGGGCCGTATGGTGTGATGAATGCCATTGCGGCTTGGTCTGGCTCTGCCATTTTGATTTGATGGTAGCCGGAGTATGCGTCGAGGAAACACAGTGAATCGTGTCCTGCGGTAGCATCGATGATTTGATCGATGCGGGGGAGGGGGAAGGGATCCTTTGGGCAGGCCTTGTTAAGGTCCTTAAAATCGACGCACAAGCGCCAGGATTTGTCCTTCTTTGGTACCATCACCAGGTTTGCTAGCCAGTCCGGATGTTTTATGTCTCTGATGAATCCGGCCTCCAATAGCTTGGCTAGTTCCTCTCCCATGGCTTGTCTTTTAGGCTCGGAGAAACGTCGAAGAGCCTGCTTGACTGGCTTGAATCCTTTTAGGATATTTAGGCTGTGTTCGGCCAGCCTACGTGGGATTCCTGGCATATCTGAAGGGTGCCAGGCAAAAATGTCCCAGTTCTCGCGTAGGAACTCTCACAGTGCGGCGTCGACATCAGGGTTTAATTGTGCCCTGATGGAAGCTGTTTTTGTAGGGTCCGTTGGATGGACTCGGAATTTGACTATTTCGTCTGCCAGTTTAAAGGAGGTGGACTTGGATCTTTTATCGAGTATCACGTCGTCCCTGTTCACCGTGGAGCGCAGCGCAGTTAGTTCTTCGGCCGCTAGGGCCTCGTATAGTGCCTCAAGGGCCAGTGCAGCTGTCTTATTTTCGGCGCGGAGTGCTATGTCTGGATCACTAACAAGAGTGATGATTCCGTTGGGCCCGAGCATTTTGAGCTTCATGTACCCGTGGTGGGGTATGGCTTGGAAGATTGTAAACGCCTCCCGCCCTAATAGAGCGTGGTATCCGCTGCTGAACGGGGCCACTTGGAATGTAATTTCTTCGGACATGTAATTATCCGGCGTGCCGAATACCACGTCTAGTGTGACTTTTCCAGCACATCGTGCTTCCCGACAGGGGATGATTCCTCTAAAGGTTGTGCTGCTTTGGTCAATGCGGCTCCAGTCTATTTCCATCTTTTGAAGAGTTTCCTCATAGATGAGGTTTTAATCCGCTGCCGCCGTCCATGAGTACCTTGGTGAGTCGAAAGTCGTCCACGATTGGACTGAGGACCAGTGCGCCTGGTGCTCGGGCTGTTCGGAATTTAGGTTCGTCACTGGCGGTGAAGGTAATAGCCGTGTCACTCCAAGGATTTATTTCTGCTACGTGGCAGATTTTGGTTATGCTGCGGAGTGTTCGCTTGCGTCTATTATTTGACGCGAAGGTCTCAAAGACCGTTAACACCGCATTGTTGTCCACGGGATGGTGCTCTGTGCTTTTTGGAAGGAGTAGATCCTCACCACTTTTGGCCACCTGCCGGAGTATCCAACATGCTCTAAGGTTGTGCGTTGGTATTGCATCCGTTGTACTATGAATTTTGCAGGTTCCGTTGAGCCATCCCTCCAGTACGGTTCCTTGCCCCGTAGAGGGCTTTTGCTTTTTGGTAGTTAACCCAGGTAAATTGTGATAATGCACCCTTTATTTCGGACTGGGTTTGTATTCGGGGCCGGATTATCCCAAAATTTTATTTCAGTTTTCCAGGCACTTTCCATCGCACTGTACTTTCGTACTATGGACACCAAGTCGGCAAAGTGTGTAATTTCGCGACGACTTATGGCATTGAGGATTCCCTTGTCCGTGCAATTATTGCAGAAGAATGAAATTGCGTCTTCCTCGCGGCAGTCCTTTATCCTGTTCATGATCAGGAGGAATCTGGGCCAGTAATGGTGTACTGTTTCTTCGGGCTCTTGCCTAACTTGGGATAGATCGCGTATGTTTGGGTGGGTGGGCAGAATTGAATCCGAATCCTTACCCAATCTAAGAATCAAGGGCCAAGGAGTTTCCGAATTCGAAGGTTTGGAGTCTTGGATGTTTTCCGATGAATCTAGCCCGCTGCCTGATTCTAGGTTCAGGCCTTGAGTGACGTCCTCCCCTCTGCGGGTATCCGGCTTGGAGGGATCGGGAATCCGGGCATAGCTAGTCCTTAAGATAGATGAAGGGTTGCCGCATTGTTCCTCCACCACTGCAACGTGATGGGTGACCTGGGGAGAGTTGATCTCTCTCAGATCGGGTTTAGGCCCAATCTGATCATAGTTTGTAGCAACTCAGAGGGCGGCGATGCGATCCAAGAGCTCGTTCAGGGAAGAGAGCTCCATTGGATCTAACTGCTCGGCAAGTTACGAGTTGACGTGAAGATTGCTTTCGATGACCCGAGAAGTCATCATCAGTGCAGCGGCCGAACGGGCGGTCATAAGAAAACCACCTAGTCGGAGAGTTTGGCCGATAGCCAAAGCTCCCTCGGCGATAGTGTCGTCTTTGAAGACGGGATGAGACATCCTTCCTGGTGGCGACGGCACAGCGGAACTCTCAATGAAAGAACCAATGTCGATGGCAAAACCGGCGGATCTCGGGTAGGGGGTCCCGAACTGTGCGTCTAGGCCGGATGGTAACAGGAAGCAGGGGACACGAAGTTTTACCCAAGGTTTGGGCCCTCTTGATGCAGGTAAAACCCTATGTCCTGCTTGATTAATATTGATGATATGGGTAGTACAAGAGTAGATCTACCACGAGATCGGAGAGGCTAAACCCTTGAAGCTAGCCTATGGTATGATTGTATGTTGTGATTGTTGTCCTACGGACTAAAACCCTTCGGTTTATATAGACACCGGAGAGGGTTGGGGTTACACAAGGTCAGTTACAAAGGAGGAGATATCCATATACGTATTGGCTAGCTTGCCTTCCACGCCAAGTAGAGTCCCATCCGGACACGAGACGAAGTCTTCAATCTTGTATCTTCATAGTCTAATAGTCCGGCCAATGGAGATAGTCCGGTTGGCCGAAGAACCCCTAATCCAGGACTCCCTCAGCGTGGCTCTGCAAGTGGGCCCGTACGACCCATCTTCACCAACAAGCATTCAAGACCCTCGCGAGGCGGACGATACAAGACCTCCTCAGGAGCGGCCTCACCAGGTTGGCTCACGAGGGGCAAAGAGATCGAGGCCAAGCAAACCTCGAGAGGTTCCAATGACGTGAGCCATGACGATCGAGACCAGGCGGGTGCTAGAGCGCACAGTGTCCTTGTTTCCTCTTTGGTGCTAAGGAGGCAAGCGCAGACGAAGAGTACCGAGGCGTCAAGCAAAGGTTTCCATATCGGCGCAACGAGACCAAGACCAGCAGGACGGCAAGATGGAGGTCACCATGGAGCCCAAGGTGGCGTCACCACCAGAGCGTTTGGCAAGCGAAGACTGCTTTTGTCAGGATAACTTGTACTAGCTGTCCCCTTTCAAATTGGCCGTTGTTGGCTCCCTTCCCACTCAATATTTCGGGAGAGGGCTAGGGCCTCTACAAATAGGATTAGCCACCACAGTAGAGGGTGAACAAAGAACCGGAGCCATCTCAACTTGGACTAGATCCAACCCATCCTCACACCCACCAGGCACAAGAACACCTCTCCTCAATAGGTTGTTCTTCCCCTTGTACTGTTCATCATCAGCCCAAGAGGCAATCCACCACACCACACTGGAGTAGGGTATTACACCACAATGGTGGCCCGAACTGGTATAAATCTTGTGTCCCTTGTGTTGCGAGTTCGTCGAGCTAGCCTTCGAGATCGCGAAGTGCTTGAGGGCGTGATAGGTAAGGGAGAGATCTTTGCGTGCACCCCAGTGTTCGAACCTTAAGGGTTTTGCCGGAACCCGAAATCCGACATATAGCCTATTCAATCTTGTCATAGCCAGTAGACTTGGGGGCTGGCAGGATCTACATAACTTATTTAAAATCCGAAAGTCATACCTCATATTTCTGGTGCATCTATTTCACCTTATCAATCTCAAGGTCGCGACTGGAATGAACTTGGTTAAGATAACTAGACAATACTTCATTGACGGTCATTTGAGAGTAGTCAGCAATGTCAAATTTCATTCTTCGCCTCTCAATGAACTCATCTTTAGCGGAGTGCTTGGCTAGGACGGTTGGACGTCCCGGTTCTCTGAAGCTGGTGCCAGTGATAATAACATCTTCACCATGTTCTTCTGGCGGCTTAAGTGGATCGGATGATTCAGTGAACACAGGATTGGCATATGTATGATCATGGGAGAAGTCGGGAATCTCAGGCCGTGTCTCAGTAGCAGGTTCTTCTGGCCGTTTGTCAGAAGCTTCAGGTACAGGGACTTGCTGCTCTGGCTCAGCAACTTCAGGTGCCTTGGTTGGCTTAGTCACCTTCGCCTTCTTATTAGGCTTTGCTTGACCTATGCATGGGTCACGACAGGTCAGTATAAATGTAAGAGTGTAAAGAGCTACAGAGTAAAATTAATTGCCATTACCGAGGGGCAGTTTTAAAAGCCGGAAACTCGGTTTGCGATGAGTCGCCAGAGGAAGAACGGGCAAGTTCCTGGTTAATAGTCCTCAACGGAGTTAAGTGATAGGAAATAAGACCCGCCAATGGGTTAAAGGAGCAAGTTAAAAAAAGAACCTCGTTTCGCCCTTTTCGAGGAGCGAGAGTTTTCGGTAAGAGAGAGGACAATTCTTCACCTCCGCTATTCCGAGTCTGGCGCCGGTTCTCGTGTTGTTGTTGCTTCAAAAGAAAATGAGGATCCAAATGAGCTAAAGGGTGTGAAAATCTTACTTTTCGGATTACCCGTCGAAATTTCTGTCTTGGCAAAGGCTGTGAGTCGGAGGAAACAATCATTACCACTTCTTCTATGGCTTGGCTGGCCCCTGTATCATCCTGATAATAGTCAGTGTCAATAAGATGATTGAAAAAGGAGCCAAGGGAGTCAAGGGCTACCTCCGACTCAGAACTGTCGTCCAGCTCAAACATACTGGAAGCACTTGGCTTCTTCTTGCTTTTCTTGCGGTTTTTCTTGGCGGCTTTCTTGGCCGCCCTGGCCTTTTTAGCAGCTTCATGGTCATATTTTTCCTTCCAAAAATCCGATTTAGCCTGTGAAAAGTTAACAGAAGTTGAAGTTAATAAGATATTCAAGTGATGAGTTGAAAGAAAAGCAATTTAGAGACTCACATCTGGCAGCGGGTTAAATTTGCAGAAAAGGTTTAGACCCACTTTGCTGCAGTCCTCAGAATCTTCATTCAGAAGAGTTCTTGTCATTTTAGTAATGGCGTCATCGGACAGACGCAAAGGGCTGTGGCGTAATGGATCCTTTATGTCGCCTGTGTATCTACACATTAAGCCAGGTCGATGGCTCAAGGGCATGATCTGCCAGGCGACCTAGGATCGAACTAAGTCAATGTCAGTTAATCCATTTCCTAGCAGACCTTTAACTTTCTCTATGGTAGGCGCAAGTTTTCTATGTTCGGTGGCTGAGAGATTTCCTGGAAGATCATGCTTCGGGTCAAGACATTCAATGCGATAACCCGACAATGGATTCTCGTCAGCCGGAGAAGTATCCTTGCAGTAAAACCAAGTATGATTCCAATCTTTGGGGTGACTAGGCGGGTAGGCGTAATGGAAGATGGCGTCTCTTCTGTGTTGGATCGAAATTCCGCCAAGTTCCAAGCTAGGGCCGTTCGTGAACACATTCTGGTGGTTGAAATAAAAGAATTATCTGAAAAGTTCAATGTTGGGCTCCTCTTGAAGGTATACTTCACAGAAGACTTGAAAGTTGTAGATATTCGACACGGAGTTGGGGCCGATGTATTGAGGATGGAGCTGGAAGAAGTGCAGGACATCTCAAAAAAACTTAGAGCCGGGTGGTGAGAAACCCTGGTTCATATATCAGTGAATACAATGACTTCGCCCTCCTTCGGTTGAGGTCTTTCTTCACCCGGTTCAGGGGCATGGTAGTACATGACATTCTTTTGTGGAAAAAATATGATTTTGACAAAGTCTTTAAGCGTGCCCTTAGTGACAATGGAGGGAACCCAGTTGCATGCATCGAACGTCTTTGGCGGCATTGTGAAGAGAGAGCCTAAATAAAGGGAAATTTTGACCGATTCAAATCAGATTGGTGAAATCACAAGTGAACAGTTACAGCATATATATATTCAGAATGGCGGCTTAAGTGAGGACACAACCCACCTGGATGCACTAGGGGGCCCTGGCGCGCCCTGGTGGGTTATGCTCCCCTCGGGGCACCCCCCAGGTGCAGCTATGGCCCAAAAAAATCTCCATAAAGTTTCATGGTGTTTGGACTCCGTTTGATATTGATTTTCTGTGATGTAAAAACAACAAAAGAACTACAACTTGCACTGGGCACTGGGTCAATAGGTTAGTCCCAAAAAATGATATAAAGTTGCTATAAAATGATTGTAAAACATCCAAGAATGATAATATATTGGCATGAATACTTCAAAAATTATAGATACGTTGGAGACGTATCAATCACGCATGTTCGTGTGCATGCGGTTGTGTCGGGCGCGGCGCGACGATGCAGTTACCCGCTGCAAAAAATGCCATGTGGACGCACCGACAATCCACGCCGCCCGGTCCCCTTTTATTCCTGCGGACGTCTACCTTCATCTCTCGTCTCACACGACACAATAATCACACCCACGAGGACACATACAGAGAGGACATCCAGCGGTTCCAATGGCGCTCCTCGTGGCTCCAATGGCGCTCCCAGCGGCCGATGACGACAACGGCAGCCAGTTCACCATGCAACACGTCGTGGACACCCACGTGAGGGGGAAGGCTCTCTCGGTGGTGTACACAAACGATCCGGTCTCGGTGGAGAGCTCCATCCAAACTATGGAGCAGTTCCTTGCCGAGCACAAGTACCAAGTGGTCGGCTTCGACCTCGAGTACACCATGGGTCGTGCCGGCCATGATCAGAAGGTTGTCATCGACCAGTTGTGTGTGCGACATGACGTCCTCGTCTACCACTACCACCTGGCCACAAGGCCTTCCGAGTGTTTCTCCAGGTTTATCAACAACTCTGACTACAGTTTCGCTACGGTGGACACCACCAACGATCGCGCTCAAGGTTTCGGGCATGAAATGCCCGAATCTTGTCAACATCCAGCGCCACTAAAAGGTCTGGGGGAGCGACAATTACAAACTGAACTCCCTAGTTTACCTCGCCTCGGCCATCATCGACACCTACTACACGAAGATGAAGGAAGAGAGAAAGAAGGACAAGAACGCCTGACACAGTGTTTGGCATGAGAGACTGGATGAAGAACACGTCAAGTACGCGGCCAAGGACGCGTACACAAGCTACAAGATGTACAGGCGGATCGTTGACATGAGGAATTGTCTTCTTCCCGCCCCAGATGAGGGATCGAGCCACATAGCAGTGGCGGGAGCGTCACAAAATGTAGATGACTAAACGGTCGTTTCTCCTACTTTAGAATGCATGCAATTGTTGATTGAGGTGTGTGTGAATGATCTGTATAGTCACTTATGTAATTGGATGTTTATTTCAGTTATATATATACACACATGTTATTCTACTATAGACGGAGCAAATCACACAGCTTATTAGCAGCAATCGTCTGTGTTATTTTTGGTCTTCGCACACATCTGATTACGGACCTGTTTGCCGCGTATCACACACATCTTGTTCAGTTGAACCATTTCCATTGTGTTGCCTAATCACACACAGTTCATCCCAGTGAACCATATGTTGTATATCGCACACGCCTTCATCTGGCTGCCCATATCTTTTGTTCCTCCTCATCCCAAATAGTTAATTGAACTGAACCGTATGCCCTGCATCGCACACGCAACTAAAATCTGAACCTTGTTTGATGCATCCGTCATCGCAAACGTTTTGCACCTTTTTGACAGGTTTTTTACACCACCGTTTGCGATTATGGCATTTCACACAGTTTCATCAAAAGGTCTCTAATCATAGTGTCGCGTTTGGACCATCCTGCAGTAGTGTGCTCTTCTGACGGGGGGTCATCAATGGTAGCCTCAGTGGTTTGATGGGGGCCTCTGGCAATTGCTTTTCTGACTCGGAAGGGTTGGAATCTTCAGCAGGATTGTTTAGTTTCGCCTTCTTGTTGGGCTTGGCCACGCCACTGAAAATAAGAAATACAAAGATGTCAGCATATCAATCAAGCATGAAGTTTCAAATGTTTAAATATTTCTTACCCAGGAGCAACTTTGAAGGCCGGAATCTGAGTTCCAGTTCACTCGCCGGATGAGGAGTGAGATGTTCCCTGATAGTTTGAATCAGATGGGTTAAGAGGTTGTCGAAAAAGACCCGCCTTGGGATAAGCTAAGTCGGGAATTTTTGAAACCTCTGGTCGATGCTTGCGAGGCGCTGGTGTGTTGGGTAAGCAAGAGGAAAGAATTCCGCTGCCATTGTTCCGGGTTGTGCGGCGAGATTCATGTTGTTTCTTCTTCAAAATAAAGTTGGGATCCAAGTAAGCTAAAGGGTGAGAAAATATTACTTTTCGGCCTGCTTGTCGAGTTCTCTGTGTTGGCAGAGGTTTTGATCTGGAGGAAAGAGTAATTACCTCTTCATCATCTGCACGGCTAGCCTCCGCATTGTCCTGATAATGGTCATTGTCAATAAGATGTACAAAGAATGAGCCAAGGGAATCAAGTTCTACCTCCGACTCATCATCATCAGCAGCATCATTATTATCCAAGTTGAATAACTCGGTGGGATTGGTTTTCTTCTTGGCAGGCTTTTTGATAGCTTTGCTCTTTGTCCGAGTTTTCCTGCCCGGCTTATCTTGCAGCTTCTTAGTCCAAAAATGTGAATCGGCCTGCAAAATGTTAAATAGGTATGAAAAGGCAACCTGAGTGAAGGAACAATTCAATGGTGAAGTTGGTGAATAACTTACAGCTGGCGATTTGTTAAGAACACAGAAGGGATTGAATCCGACTTTACTGTAGTCTTCCAAGCTCTCATTTAACAGATATTTGGTCATATTATTGATGGCTTCATCAGTCAATTCAATCTGATAGTGGCGTTGAGGGTCTGATAACTCGCCGGTGTATTCATGCATTATGCCGGGATGGCGGCTTAGAGGCAAGACTCTCCAGGCGACCCAGCATCGAACCAGATCAATTTCAATCAAGTCGTTGGCCATTAAGGCCCGGATCTTTGAAAAAACTGGCATATACTTCTTTCGCTTTGCTATACCGATGCGATCTGGAAGAGGATGCCTATTGCTAAGTTGGCTGGCGTGATAACCCGGCAGAGGATTTTCCCCTTCGGGAGAAGTGTCTTTGCAATAAAACCAAGTTTGGTTCCAGTCTTTGGGATGACTGGGCAAGGTGGCGGCTGGGAAAGTGGCTTCTTTTTGTCGTTGTTTGGAAATGCCGCCTAGCTCTAGGCTGGGCCCATCTGTGAATTCGTTCTACCAATTTAAATAATAAAACTCCCTGAATAGTTCTACGGTGGGCTCCTATTGAAGGTACACCTCGCAGAATACTTGGAAGTTGCAGATGTTTGAAATGGAGTTTGGGCCGATATCTTGTGGATGGAGCTTGAAGAAATGCAACACATCGCGAAAGGATTTTGAGCCGGGAGGGCTGAAACCCCGAAGCATATGATCAATGAAGACAACTACTTCACCATCCTTGGGCTCAGGAGGAGTTTCAGTGCCCGGGACCCTCCAATTGATGACATCCTTTTTGGCCAAGACGCATGTCTGAACATATTCGTTCAAGTCTTCCTCGATGACCCAGGAAACGACCAAGTTGCACGCAGTGACAGTTTTGCCCATTTGGATATTGAAAGCCTAAAAGAAAGAAACATTACCGGTTTAAGACTATGATGTTAGACCGGACCATGGATTCAAAGGTAAAGTGCTACAAACGGCTGACAGGTTATGCCAGAAGATGGATATTGAAGTACGTGAATATTCATATTGGTGGCTTAAAAGGGGACTAATGGTACCTACCGGATTAAGCTTTCTGCTGTTAAGTCGGACAGACCTTAAAAGTCAAGTGTATTGTGCAGAACCAAATTATGAGGATTAATAAGCAAGCATGGTTAAATCGGAGAGTATTGCCGGGTTATGCAGGCTATGAAGCATATGATGGCGGTTTAAACAGGGCCTAATGTTATATGGTGGGTCAAGATTTACAGTATAAGCCGCCATGGCAGTTATGGTACTTCAAATCTATCAGTGAAAATTTTGCTGAGTGATGGACAAACAGATTTCACAGACTGGAGCTATGATTTTGGATCTACAGTATTTCAGAAAAGACAATAAATTCTAAACCTAAGGTGGCGGTAGCAGAAAAGTTTGTGTGCTCCGATGGGATTTTCTATTGAGAGGAAGTATTCTGATGTTAAAAATGAATGCTAAACTGCTACCGCATAAGTTTCATATCATGTTCAGATCAAAGGCTACTCGAACTAAAGGAGAATACAAAGAACGGTGAAGAATACTGATGAGCAAGGCTAACCCTAATGCAGATCTGAGGTTGAAGGAGATGAACACTTACAGTTGCAGATGGACTGTGGTGGAGCACCGAAGTTCTCTGGACCCGTCAGATTGATGCAGCGGCCTGAGTTGGTCTAGCGGACGGAGGATGGAAGCGGTAGAGCTTGAGGCTACAGAGGAGTCGCGAGAGGAAGGAGATGACGAGGAGGCAAGGGGGAAATGAAAAGGACCCCTGTCCCTATTTATAAGGGGATGGATACAGGGCATGCATGGGAATCAAGGAGGCCGAAATCATCATGTGGCTGTATGGACGCCTCGATTTTTGGATGATCATTAAGATAAGGATTAGTTAAATATGTTCTGGGCCTTGTGCAACGTTAATGCAAAATGACATCATGGCGGGCTAAGGAAATTCTATGAGGTGACATCACAGCGGGTTACAGCAAATTTGTTAAAAGGACGATGCAAGATTTTGACAAGTTAGGTACTGAAGATTGATGTGAACAAGTTCAAATCAACCTGGGGCCTAATGTTGGGGATGTAACTACTAGGTATGAATCGCCCAGGAGGGGTTGGGTCATACCACTGGCAGCTTATCAATAAAGATGGCGGGTCATAGCAAGCCTATTGACGGCCCAAGACCCAGAGGCGACTTGAGGCCCAAGAGGATGAACTGCCACATGTATGACTTGTATTGTAAGGCAAGCTTAGTTAGTCAGCGAGCCGGACATGTTGTGTATGAGCCGGTCGGAACTCTGTAAGTCGTCGGGCATCAAAATGTGTATATAAAGGGGTAATCCGGCAGTGGGTTGATTCAGGTAACAAACAATTGAGAGGTAGGTCAAGCATATTCCCTCCGTGGTTGTCGAAACCCAAGCAATACAACACAAAGGAGGAGTAGGCTTTTACCTCGTTCAGAGGGGCCGAACATGGGTAAACACTCTGTGTCCTTTGTCCCGTTTAACCCCTTCAAGCTAACCTAGTTGCGATGGATCCACGACTAAGTCCTTGCGCTAGAACATCTGCCGTGTCAAGTCCACGACATAGTTTGGCCACGCGTCGGCTAGAAGAGGGAAAATCAGGCATTTATTGGCAAAAAGCTTTGTAAAAATGAAGTGTTTGGAATGACTTCGATCATAATAAGTTTACCTGTGGGTGATGAGGTCAACGTTACACAGAAGGGTCATGATGGACACTTGAGTGTGATAGATAATTATGCGCTCTACAACGAACACGATTGAAGAAACCAACCATGTGCAATATTGTCGAAGATCGCAGTCGAGTTAGCTATACAGATTGTTTTTGATGAGATCAACAAGGGAAACACATTCGAGAATGGTTAATAAAATCTAAGTCCATTGCATATTAAGGTCAAAATAGTACTGCTAATATATGAGTCTCATGCGAAACCATTTCAACGATTGTACCACAAAAGCTTGAAATATTACAAGGTACAAATTCCAGAGTTATATGGCTCAAATTCAAACATTACAAGGTTCAAACTGTTATTAGAAATGAAATTCAGCTCATCAGCTGCAAACGCTCGCGCTGATCCATTGAACATGGATATAAGAGAGGTTCAAACTAATATTACCACTTGTAAGGCCGGTTTCGAAACCTCATAGTTTTTTCAAAGGGATCAGCCACTGAGAAGCACTACAAAAAAAGACACACCCGTGACATTTTGGGCCGAACGAAAAAAAATTATGTCATACATATGACACTTCTATGACGATAATTGTGACAAAACCCGGTATCATCATAGATGTGGTGGGTTCCTACTTCTATGACAAAAAATCATGACAGAAAATGGGCTTTTCGTCCTGGGCGGGCCGGAGACGCAGCTGCATGACATTCTTTGGGCCGTCCATGACGGAAAAAACCGTGGTAGAAGCGAGGGGGAGGAAAATTTCGGGGAGTTCCCGGTTACAGTGGGAGGTCGGGGGCCGAGTGATGTGCGTTTCTCTCGTACACGTATGCGCGTGTGTGCGAGGCGTTGGCTCTAACTGAACCCGAGCTAGGCGTTGGGCTCTAACTGAACCCGAGCGATTGCACTGCAGGCTACGCGTTACTGAACCCGAGCGATCGATCGATGGCTGTTAACTGAACCTGATCGAGCGATTCCTTCGCTACTACTGCTAGCTGAAGCCGATCGATGCTGCCTCTGGATGAATAGTGAGCATTGCGGGGGGGGGGGGGTGGATGAACAGTTCCTGGTGGGGGTGGATGAACAGGACCCCGTGGTGTTGCCTCTGGATGAACAGGACCCCGATCGATCGAGCCGGTTGGGGCTGGATGAACAGGACCCCGTGGAGGCTGGATGAACAGGACCACCCTGTGGAGGGCAGGATGAACAGTAGAAGGTGGAGGGCAGGATGAACAGTAGCCCATGGAGGGGTGGTTGAACAGGAGCCCGTGGAGAGGGCTGGTTGAACAGTAGCCGGTGGAGTAGCGCGCGGTGGGGGCTGGATGAACAGGAGCCCGTGGATGAACAGTCGTAGGTGGAGGCTGGAGCAGGTCGACGGTGGATGAACAGTAGCTCGTGGAGGCTGGAGGGGGTCGACGGTGGAGATGAACAGTATCCCGTGGAGTCCCGTTTTGCGGTACGCCACACCCCTCCCGATGAACAGGACCCCCGTTTCGACCGTAGCACTCCAACACAAGTCTGTTTCGTCCATTTTGCGGTACGCCACACCCCTCCCGATCAACAGGACCCCCGTTTCGACCGTAGGAGGTCCGTTTCCTCCATTTTGCGGTACGCCAGACCCCTCCCGAGCAACAGGACCCCATTCTGAACGTAGGAGGTCCGTTTCCTCCGTTGTGTGGTACGCCAGGCCTTGTTTCCATCGCCAGTTCCATCCAAGCCCTCCCGATGAACACGACGCATTCTGTTGCCTCCCCATGAACACGACGACAACGTTGTTTCTCCGTTCTGACCCAACAATGTACACGAGCCTTGGCCATACGTATGCGCGAGTAGGCGTTCGAGACCCCGCCCATATGTACACATACGTGGCCGTATTTTCTTTCTTGCACCCTGGCCGCTGTACGTACATGTACATGCTACGTGCGCGCCTCTACTACGACACGTGGGCGCCTCTACATCGACCAGTATGTACGTACACGTTCGCGACCATAATGACAACGCTACATACGTTTCGACTAGGTGGGTCCCGACTATCAGGCACTTCCATGCCTGCGAAGATGTAGCTGGTGGGTCCCAGTAGTCAGGGGGTGAATCGTTTTTTTTCCTAGACGCACTTCCTTGCGTGCGAAGATGTAGCTGGTGGGTCCCAGCAGTTAGGGGGAAACGTTTTTTCGCGAAATACAGTGGCCCGTCCGGTGGATCCCAGCTGTCAGGTGGAGGAATCATTATTTTCCGCGTAATAAGGAGGCACTTCCTTGCTGCGGCCGTGGACCCAGCTGTCAACCTCTCCACGTACAGTCCATGTCCGATGGAAGTCGTTCCTTGACCATGTTGACCACGCCGCGCCGAGAGCACCAGGGCGGTGGACGATGGCAAGGCCTAGGAAGGGGACGACACGAAGGCAGGGAAGACTCGGCAGTTGTTTCCCACACGATGGGGAGTACGATTGTACGAGGGTTTACTAGTTCGTCTACCGGTGCCGGAGAATAACAGCAGGTGTGGGTGAGTAGAGGGATGGCTAGGCCAGCGATGGGAGTACGGTCGGGCGGTGAGGCCTGCGCGGCAGCATAGCCGGCTGTGAGGAGGAGGGAGCAGGTGGTCCCGCCGGCCCTTGTTTGAGCGGCTGGAGCAGGAAGAGTAGAGATTGAAGAAGCACGACGGCCGTTGGATGGACATCCAACAGTCAGTGCTTGTGCGTCAACCTTTTTTTAGGAAAGCCTAAAATCTGTGGAAAACAGCATACAGCCCATCTGCCATTATTTCTAATAATTTACAGCCCATCTGCTAATTCTTGCGGTTTTTTTGGAGCCCATATTATTTTTGTTAGCATTACAGCCCATATTGTGGCAACGGTTAAAAAATTATACGAAATTTTGCATATTTCGGTGCGGTCCGAACTGTTTTTAATACCGAAATTTCGACTCACATTCAAACTGATTTTAAAAATAAATGTATATCAATATAAAATCCAACAAATTCTCCACGCATAAAAATTAATGTAATTTAAAATCTTGAAATGAAAAAAAATATTTGAAACTAATTGCCGGTTTGATGTGTTTTAAAAATGTACAGCCCATTTCTCATTACTGATGGGCCATTTTCTCGGCCAGCCGAATGAAAGCTCTCCTCGTCTTGAAAGACTTGCAGCCCAACAGGCCTAACAAAGCAACTTACTTGGCAAATCACAAAAAAAATTGTGTTGTGGCCGTGGACCCAGCTGTCAGCCTCTCCACGTACAGTACTCTTCCGATGGAAGTCGTTCCTTGACCACGTTGACAATGCCGCGCGGAGAGCACCACGGCGGTGGACGACGGCGAGGCCTGGGAAGGGGACGACGCGGCAGTGGAAGCCCGCGCGGAGAGGACTACGAGGGTTCACTGGTTCGGCTGCGGTGTGAGGCTGTCGTCGCCGCAGGGCCTGGCCAGCGGTGGGAATAGTAGGGGGCGGTGAGGCCTCTGCGGCAGCACAGCCGGCCACGGGAGGCAGGAGCATGCGGCACGACCGGCGCTGCTTTGGGTGGCTGGAGCAAGAAGACCAGAGGTTGAAGAAGCACTACTTCCGTTGGATGGACATCATAGGGTCACTGGAGCTAGAATCGTTCATATTGACTAAGTTGACAAAGCCCTTCGTCCCCGTCAACTTAGTAGGCCCACAAGTCAGCCTCTCAGCAAGGTGGGTCCCAGCTAGCCGGGGGAGTATTCATTTTTTTGTGCGTAATAAGGAGGCACTTCCGGTGGGTCCGAGCTGACAGCGGGGGGAATGTTTTTTCGTGAAATATGGTGGCCCGTCCAGTGGGTCCCAACTGTTAGGGGGAAACGATTTTTTTCGCAAAATACTGGTGGCCCGTCCGGTGGATCCCTGCTGTCAGGTGGAGGAATCATTATTTTCCGCATAATAAGGAGGCACTTCCTTGCTCGCCATGGACCCAGCTCTCAGCCTCTCCACGTACAGTCCACGTCCGATGGAAGTTGTTCCTTGACCACGTTGACCATGCCGCGCCGAGAGCAGCAAGGCGGTGGACGATGACGAGGCCTAGGAAGGGGACGACACGGAGGCAGGGAAGACTCGGCAGTTGTTTCCCACGCGGAGGGGAATACGATTGTACGAGGGTTTACTGGTTTGTCTGCCGTTGCCGGAGAATAATAGCAGGTGTGGGTGAGTAGTGGGATGGCTAGGCCAGCGATGGGAGTACGGTCGGGCGGTGAGGCCTGCGCGGCAGCACAGCCGGCTGCGAGGAGGAGGGAGCAGGCAGTCCGGCTGGCCCTTGTTTGAGCGGCTGGAGCAGGAAGAGCAGAGATTGAAGAAGCACGACGGCCGTTGGATGGACATCCAACAGTCAGTGCTTGTGTGTCAACCTTTTTTTAGGAAAGCCTCAAATCTGTGGAAAACAGCATACAACTCATCTGCCATTATTTCTAATAATTTACATCCCATTTGCTAATTCTTGCGGGTTTTTTTGGAGCCCATATTCTTTTTGTTAGCATTACAGCCCATATTGTGGCAACGGTTAAAAAATTATACGAAATTTTGCATATTTCGGTGCGGTCCGAACTGTTTTTAATCCCAAAATTTCGACTCACATTCAAACTGATTTTAAAAATAAATGTATATCAATATAAAATCCAACAAATTCTCCACGCATAAAAATTAATGTAATTTAAAATCTTGAAATGAAAAAAAAAGATATTTGAAACTAATTGCCGGTTTGATGTGTTTTAAAAATGTACACCCCATTTCTCATTACTGATGGGCCATTTTCTCGGCCAGCCGAATGAAAGCTCTCCTCGTCTTGAAAGACTTGCAGCCCAACAGGCCTAACAAAGCGACTTACTTGGCAAATCACAAAAAAATTGTGCTGTGGCCGTGGACCCAGCTGTCAGCCTCTCCACGTACAGTACTCTTCCGATGGAAGTCGTTCCTTGACCACGTTGACCACGCCGCACTGAGAGCACCACGGCGGTGGACGACGGCGAGGCCTGGGAAGGGGACGACGCGGTAGTGGAAGCCCGCGCGGAGAGGACTACGAGGGTTCACTGGTTCGGCTGCGGTGTGAGGCTGCCGTCACCGCAGGGCCTGGCCAGCGGTGGGAATAGTAGGGGGCGGTGAGGCCTCTGCGGCAGCACAGCCGGCCACGGGAGGCAGGAGCATGTGGCACGACCGGCGCTGCTTTGGGCGGCTGGAGCAAGAAGAGCAGAGGTTGAAGAAGCACTACTGTCGTTGGATGGACATCGTACGGTCACTGGAGCTAGAATCATTCATATTGACTAAGTTGACAAAGCCCTTCGTCTCCGTCAACTTAGTAGGCCCACAAGTCAGCCTCTCAGCAAGGTGGGTCCCAGCTAGCCGGGGGAGTATTCATTTTTTTGTGCGTAATAAGGTGGCACTTCCAGTGGGTCTGAGCTGACAGCGGGGGGAACGTTTTTTCGCGAAATATGGTGGCCCGTCCAGTGGGTCCCAGCTATCAAGGGGAAACGATTTTTTCGCAAAATACTGGTGGCCCGTCCGGTGGATCCCTGCTGTCAGGTGGAGGAATCATTATTTTCCGCGTAATAAGGAGGCACTTCCTTACTGCCGCCGTGGACCCAGCTCTCAGCCTCTCCACATACAGTCCACGTCTGATGGAAGTCGTTCCTTCCACGTTGACCACGCCGCGTCGAGAGCACCAGGGCCGTGGACAACGGAGAGGCCTAGGAAGGGGACAACGCAGAGCAGGTGAAGACGCGGCAGTGGATGCCCATGCGGAGAGGAGTATGAGGGTTCACTCGTCCGGCTGCGGTGTGAGGCTGCCGTCGCCGCAGGGCCTGGCCAGCGGTGGGAATAGTAGGGGGCGATGAGGCCTCCACGGCAGCACAGCCGGCCACGGGAGGCAGGAGCAGGCGGCACGACCGGCGCTGCTTTGGGCGGCTGGAGCAAGAAGACCAGAGGTTAAAGAAGCACTATGTCCGTTGGATGGACATCGTACGGTCACTGCAGCTAGAATCGTTTATATTGACTAAGTTGACAAAGCCCTTGGTACGTTAACTTAGTAGGCCCACAGGTCAGCTTCCGAAACGCTGCGCCCCAGATGTCAGGGGGAGGAATCATTTTTTGGGCGGGTGAAGCTAGAATATCCGAGATTGAAGAAGAAGCACGGCATCCATTGGATGGACATCCAACGGCCACTGCTGCTAGAACCGTGTGTTGACTATAAGTTGACAAAGCCTTGCATACGCGTCAACTCTGTTTTTTTAGGGGACGCGTCAACTTAGTAAGGCCAGAAGTGTGTGGCAGAGAACTTATAGCCCATTTGAGATTTGTAAGAATGTGTAGCCCATTTTTGAATTCTAATGGAATTTACTACAGCCCATTTACAGTTTGTTTAAAGTACAACCCATTTCAACCAACCATTCAAAACAGAATTCAATAAAATTTACCACATTTTGATGGGATCCGAAATATTTTTATCCCGAAATTTCTAGTCAGATTAAATACAATTTCAATATAAATTTATATTACGTAAAAATTCAACGAAACATTGCGCTCGCAACAATTAATGAAATCAAGATTTTCAATATCCAAAAATAATATTTTATAAAGTAATCACGTGTTTGCTGCATTTTTTTATAGTTACTGCCCAGTTTTTATAATTACATCCCATTTATTATTTCTTAAAGCCCATTTTCTTGTTAAGCCTAATGCATCCCTCCTAGGAAAGATTTGCAGCCCAGCGGGGCGGAGAATAACAACTTGACCTTGCCTGGGTATTCCTAAAAAAAGTATAGCTGGGCTAGCCATTTTCAGCTTGAAAAAAATTAATATCTGGGCTGGATATCTGGCCTGGGCTAGACGGGTCACAGCCCGCCCAGTTAATACCTGCAGCGATGTTTTCGTTGTTGTTCAGAGGAGAAAAATTAATATCTGGGCTAAACATCGAAAAACTCTGCAGTGCTCACACCTCAAAAACACAAATACTGCTCGAGCTGCTTGGTCCCAGCTGTTGGCCACTTCTTGTGTAATTCTCTCGTTTATTGACTAGTACTACATAGGTTGATAATGGTGTGGGACCGTGATGTCAGGAAACCAGGGGGAAGCAAAATAAATAACTCCAGCGAGCGCTTCCACCTCTGCCTCGTTGTCTCCCGTGGAAACCCCTTTCCTCCCTTTTTTTACTCGAGCAAGGACCAATGCATGCAGCACGTCCATGCGGTTGTTATGCAAGAAATAAAAGCACTTTGCATGCTATGAATTATGATGCCCTGCATGGGTAGCTAATAAGGCATCATCTTAACTGCTGTGATTAAATGTTGTGTTTAGAAGAGACAAATATTCTTCTTTTCCACCAATCTGCTTGCACCTAGGTCGTGATGCACCTTCTAATACGACTTATTCACCTAGACGGAGGGAGTATAGTTTTATACATATATATATAATAAGGAGGCACTAGCGTATGTAGGCTATGGACCTAGTGGGCCCAAAACAGTCAGCACCGCCCGCCCCGCTTCCCGGTGCAGGCGATTGCTCCGCCTTCAAACGACACAAGTGTTGTCCGTCCGTCCATCTGCAGCCCACGTTAATGATACACGGTTGCCGAGGCGGCTACTCTGGCGCCACACGTCCGTCCCTCCATCCGCCCACCATTGCTATATAAATTGTTGCGCCGGCCATAGCCGCAGTCATCCGCATCTGTTCCCTTTCCCCTGCCCACACCACTACTGCCCACCATGGCTTCCTCGCGCTCCAGCACTCTTCTGGATGGGCGGACGACTGACCACAAGGAGATGGCAACCATTGCTGCCGACCGGCTGGCCGGCAGGCAGCCGGAGGACGACGACGTCCCAATGGAGAACATGGTAGTCGACGATCTGGCGCCAACACCCTCCTCCGCGCCATCCTCGTCGGTGCATTGCACCATGACCATCGGCGAGGCTCGTGCCCAATATATGGACAGTGTGAGGCAGATGCGTCAGGAGCAGTTCTGGGAGGCGCAGGCCAATGCCGCCTACAACCACCATCTCCTCCAGGAGCATCTGCAGGCGGAGGAGCAGATCGCCACGGAGCGGGCGGAGCAGGAGGCACTGCTCGACTCGTACCGCTCCGCCCGCAAGGGCCGCCTCGAGCGCTGGCGGGAGCGCATGCGGGTGGCGGAGGCTGTGGCCACCTACAAAGAGGCTAGCAAAGAGGGCGATGAAGCGGGCGAGGCGCTGTTTTGCGAGACCGAGGATGAGGCAGAGGACAATGTCGGCTCCAACGAGTCCCCGCTCCGCTGGCGTCGATGAGGCGCTGCTCCGCCGAGGCCTTGCGGCGCCAACAACGAGGCAGAGGACACCGCCGGCTCTGCCGAGGCCCCGCCCCGCCAACAACGAGGCAAAGGACATCGCCGGCTCAGCCGAGGCCCCATGCTGCCGGCAACGCGGGGGGGGGGGGGATTTCCACCACTCCGCTGAGGCACCGCCCGCCGGCAACGAGACAGAGGACATCGCCGGCTCCGCCGAGGCCCCGCCCCGCTGCCAATGAGGCCGCGCCACACAGAAAACGAGGAAGAGTAGAACATGGTAGGTCGCCACCACTCGGGTCCAAGTAAGACCACCGCTGCTACCCTCCTGTTGAAGCCAAGCTAGGCGGGTTGACCATTGACGACCGGTTAGCTTCTTGGCGGCGACGTGGAGTCGGGGAGTTCTGCTGGAGAATAACGCTGCTTCTACTTAACTGCTGGTGCAGTTGGCTGACTGACACATGGGCCCAACAGGCCACATGTCAGTTGTGCAACTGCACCTGCAGTTAAGTCACTGAAGCTTCTGTTCGGCTCAGCGGGACACAGGTGGGTAGCTTCGGTTAATTAATTATACCTCCAGCGCACCCCTTTTTAGTTGAAGAATGTATGAGATGTAATGAAATCTGGCATATTTATATGAAATCCGACCGTGTATGAATGAATTTATTTCGATTAGTTCGAATTCCTGTATCACTGGCATTGGATGAACATGCAAAACAATATGTACTAGCATTATTCCCAGGGTGATCACCTCGTTTGCAGCAGTTTCACATGTACTCCCTCCGGTCCTTTCTAGTCTGCATACAAGTTTTGTCTGCAGTCAAAGTATCTCTACTTTGACCAATCTTATATAGAAAAGTATGCACTTTCACAATGTGCGAAGTAAAAAGGAACAGAAGGAGTACAAAGAGTTTGAGCAGGTTTTTAGCGTTTCTGTACATTGCAATCAAACACACAGGCCTGGCAATTCATAGAGAACATTCAAAACAATCGATGATTATGCATCTCAACGACTCACATGTCAGAGGCAATATTTACTTCACAACTAAAGAATAAAGAAAAAATTGATCGACGCTGCTGACGGCAAGGGCGTCCCATTCGAAAATATCAAACGCATGTCTTGCTAAAATCAATGAGCAAAATTTGACAAGGTTGTCCCATTCCAAAATATCAAATGCCTACGATTGTGGAATGGGCAGGGTTTGCCATCAGTTCGGGCATTGACATGGCACCTCGTCCTAAATAAACCAGCTGTTCTTTTTGTGCAGTTCCACCAAAATCAACCAAATTCGCGCGTAGCTTGTATGATTTCTCCCTTATATGTTGCAACGCCTTGAACTTATCGGCACCTCCTTTCTTGTGGTGGAAATGAATGATTAGATGTATTCATGAACATTTTGTGAAGTTCCCATTGTAATCAAGATGAGCACCCCTATTTGCACAAATACAAAAAAGTGATTAGTATAGATCAAACTGTATTATGAATTGACAGTTTCAACAGGCACATACATGGTCCATGTAGAGCACACTTTTAGAAAAATGGAACTCACCAGAAAGAATCCTAGAACAACACTGTACTCGGGCATCACGGCATAAAAATGGAGATTTTGTCAGTCCTTCTGAGCTGAAGTTAGTTTGGTCTTGTGGGGAGTAATGTAACCATCCTTCAACTGCTCCTTCTGATGATAAGATAGACAGGGATTCTTCATCCTGCCATAATTGGAACTAGTCACTTCACGTACTCCATATTCTTCTTCAGAGGAAGATGATCCTGTTGTGCAAAGACAAGAGGACTACTAAATGCTAGCATCACTGTTTGCTTGAAAAAAAGGAAAGGAAATATTTAAAATGGCACAGATGAAGCACTTCTCAAGGACATTACCACTTTTTCATGACAGCACCAGGCGTTGATTTTTGTTTTTCTTCCCCTTTTTCTTCCCCTTCATCACTTGGTTCAATAACAAACAAGCTTCGCCTTCAATGTAAGATTTGGCATGTCAATTAGGGAGCACAGGTATAGTACTAAACTTAATTTTTTGATGAAAGTGGCAAAATACAGGCCAGCAGTTGTGAAATATCCTTATCTTACCTCAATGGGATATTACGGTGCACATACAGATTGGAAGTATTGTCTCCATTTGTGCAGTTCACTAAAATCAAGCAACATTATCGTACAAGTAGCACAACATATGAATGCACACTATAGAATCATGTGAAAGAAGGCTAGTACTGACCTCTCATGATGCGGAATTCAAACAACTCACGAGAAGAAGATCTGAACCAAATTCGCCTTAACGGATAGGAAGTAAGATCTCCTCTTATGCAGTTCCACTAAGATCAAGCAATCAAGCAACGTTGTCGGTGTGACATTTTGGTTGAACTGCACAAAACACTCTTAAAACAAAAGTGTTTTGTGCAGTGCAACAAAAGGTCACAATGGCAACGAGGTGAAGTAGATAACCATGTTTACACAGAGGTGCAAAGGAAACAATTAGTGGTCAATAACGGTGGATGACACAGAAGCCAACAAAAAGAAGCATCTACCTTATCTAAATGGGAAGGAAAGCAAGACAATAGCATTTCTCAAACGGTGGCATTGATTAATATTAACATAGAGATTATATTAACAATAAAATTCGTTAAACATGTAATTTGCTTTTAACTGTGGCATTGCATCAATTTTCCAGCGGCATTATTAGAGGGTGTTTGTTTACAGGGACATTTTGGTGTAGGGACTAATAAAACTCCGTGTCAATCCCATCTAAACCAAAGAGGAGGGACTTTCAGGGACTAAAAGTGGGCATTTGGGACTAAAGAAAGAAGACCCTGAGGGAGTCTTTTTGGGACTTTTTCCAACAGTTGCCCCTGCCACGCATCGCACCTTGTCTCTATTAGTTCATTACTAGGGGTAACATGGTCTTTTAGCATGTCATTTAATAACCTCTAGTCCATGTTTAGTCCCTGGAACCCAGCAGGTAGGGAGTAGAGAGTTTTTAACCAAACAGGGCCTTAGTTTAACAATAGCTAATGAGTTGCACTGGACAGTGGACGCACCAGCACCATGTGCATCTACCGATGTACTGTGGTCATGCACAGTCTATTGCAACAAAGAACAAGCAACCAAGGAGCATATTTGTGTTGGTCCCAGTTTTGTTATCTTTAGACGCCTTTCCCTATTTGAGCGCAGCAAATCTAGTCCTTCTCAAACTCTACAGCCTTGTCCCTTCCTTTCCTTTTTGAACTAGTACTTTCGCCCCTTCCATTCCTCTTTGAACCACGTCCTAGATTTATGCGATACAACTTTCCCCACTACTTTCCCCCATTCATTTCCTCTTTGAACCACGTCCTACATTAATGCTATACAACTTTCCCCCTTCATTTCCTCTTTGAACCATGTCTTAGATTCATGCTATATACAACTTTTCCCACTACTTTCCCCCACTCCTTTCCTCTTTGAACCACGTCCTAGATTCATGGTATACATGCAGCTAGAGGAATGCATGTGGAGTAAGTAAATTATACCTTAAGGTTCTTGGGGCGTGGTTCGGTGGGCGACGGGACGGCGGCGAAGAAGAAGGGGTCGGAGGCCCTCCCGCGCCGCCGCTGGGTGGAAAGTGAACAGCTGCGCCGATAGTCCCTCACCGACGGCGACGGTGTTAAGCCTCATTCCCTTCCCGGTGGACGGATCCTGCCGGCTCTTTGAGCAGCAGTGAGGGGAGAGAGAGAGTCCAACGAAGTCTTGTTTAGATCCGGAGAGGGTGAGAGAGTGTGAAGAGAGCAACTACAAGCGCTGAGGCTCCAGTGGGAGAGGGCGAGAGAGTGAGCAAACAGGCTAACCAGCTACACAACCCTCCTGTTATGTTCAACGAGAGGGAAATAACCTTTTATACATTCCTGCATTCGTGTGACAAGCATGCCGTGTTTTTTTGTGTGTGTGGGAGTTATTGGGATTTCAATCATAATCGTGTCATGTGGCTTTGGTGGTAAGACTATCCATAGTGGTGCAGAAATAATGCAGCCTTAATCACCTTACCTCTCTCCACGTAGTACATTGGGTCCCACCAGTCAGAGGGTGAAACAAACAAATTAATAAGAAAAATTAAAAGCGCCAGCGGTGTATCTTACCTCACACATCTCGCTACTGCTCGGGAACACTGTCCAATTGATCCCTCTGTTCGCTCACGTACTATTTTAAGTGAATCCTTATTATAACATGCACACAAATTTTGGCCACTTGTATTCGACTTAAGTCAGTGTGCCACCGTATCTCGTATAATTACTACTCCCTCCGTCTAGGTGTAATAAGTCACATTAGAAGGTGCAACGGGACCAAGGTGCGTGGGTGTGTGTGTGTGTAACAACATGTGTGTGTTAGAGAGAGCGACAGATCGACCTACTCCTACAGAGAGATGTTGTGTAGTGTACGATTTTAGCCGCGAGAGTCGGTGCATCCTCTCGTTTCCGGGCGTGTCCGGTAGGGACATGCGGACAGCTGCCACGCCCGCTCCTGACCAGCCTGGCCCACCCAAAGCCCCTCCATCGCCCGCGCGCGCTTCCCGCCCGAAACGAACAACGCCGCTCCAAAGAATCGGTGCCGCATTCATGCCCAGGCAGAGCGGACACGACCTTTCACTGGCGCAAGAGTGATGGTTGCTTCGTCTGTCCAACTTACTGCTGGGTCTATGTGATTTGACGGCTCATTGGTCTTTATTACTGAGGTGGTAGGACTGCTGGATGTCCCACGCTTTCGGCGAAAGGAGGTACTACTACTAGATTACAATTTTCTCCATTCTTACAGCGGAGGCGTGCAAGAGCAGTGAAAACACGCAGGCTCAGTGATTACATGGCCCACCTCACACTATCACCGTGCGACACCTAACTCTTTACATAGTACTCCCTCCGTTCCTAAATATTACTAGATGAGTCCCCGCGCGTTGCCGCGGAACAGCGGTATATCTCTCTGCGCAAAATTATCGATTTCATAGAACTAAAAAAACTCTATAACCGCATGACAAATGTGGTAGCCAAACTAAATAAACTCCCATCATCATTTAGATCATCCCACGTAAGGAAAAAAGATCAGCCAACTCCTACTGCATAATGGGATTATATTTTTCTTTTTGACATGTTAATGGGACTTAAAAGCTCACTTACATGCATGCTACCGGTGCATGCTTGCATGCAGACATGTTGATGTGATTTAAAACCCACTCACATGCATGTGCCACGGTATTTCTGCATGCTTGCATGTGGCTTAGTGCGGAGCCTCTCAACGTCTAGATCAGACGGCTATTATGGACTGATTTACTTCATCTAACGGCTACATCAATTTTGATGATGTGGCTCAAGGAGAGGATAGAGAATTCCTAGTAGTGGGGGCTAGCTATTACTAGTAGATAAGTCTTTGTAGAGATTCCACTACATACGGAACAAAATGAATGAATCTACACTTAAAATGCATCTATATACATCCGCATGTGGTTCATGGTGAAATCTCTACAAAGACTTATATTTAGGAACGGAGGAAGTACTAGTATAGTACGTACTGTAATTTATCAGCGAGATAAATTTGTACAATGCTATGAAGCTTCCAGCTTCTGTTACATGTATCTTGCGTCCAAGGTTGCCCGTTGCAACATTTCATCAAATACAAAGGAGACTAACATGCATGCTATTGCATCTCAATGATTGACAGATCATAGCAAATATGTACTCCCTCCGTTCCAAAATAAGTGTCTCAACTTTGTGCAAACTTTAGTACAAAGTTGTACTACTACTAAAGTTGACACTTATTTTGGAACAGAGGCAGCTAAAGAAAAAAACGATCCATGCAGTCCCTAGCCCTTGAACCGTGAACCCTGACCAGGCTTCAATTTGCTGGCAACGTTCGAGCTTCCTAATAAATGAAGTTTGCAACCTTTTGACCATCGGATCATTTTGTGCAGTTTCACCAAAATCGAGATGAGCATCCCTGTGGCAAAGAAATTGAAGAAGCGTGATTAGAATAAGATTACTGGGACTAGTTGATGAGACATAAACTCATCACAAATACAGTACGTAGAAGCCAGTAGAGGTATGTGCGGGGCAAAGAAGTAGAGAAATATCCACAGGGAGTGATGTGGGCAGCTGGAGCAGTGGTGCAAGCCGGCTGTAAAGGGAGTTGTACCTGAGGGACGTAGCTCAACCTTGAGGAGGGCGGCGGGAGGCGGCAACTGCCCACGTCGCGGCAGTGAGCAAGGGACGAAGGCAACCTCACCGGCTTTGTGAGAGAGAACGGCGGGGACCCCTGATCGGGACGTGCCGACAGTGGGTTTTCGCCGTCGGCGACGGCCACCGCATCTACACTAAGCATCCACCCCTTCCCCAAGCGGACGTGATCCGCCGGGATGTTAGAGATGTGGCCACAGTCGTTTTGTGCGAGAGAGTGTGAAGAGAGCAACCCCAGCAAGCAACCGTGTAGGCTGGCCCGTCCTGACTATGTATATAGTGGAGCGGTTTCCTTTTCTCTCCATATGAACCTATCATATTGCGTACGTGCCACTGAAGAAAAAAAACTTTATTTATAAATGACGCGGCACCTACTACTCGTTCTCCTATAACCTTGCGCTTGGCATCTCCAAAATATTAACCTTGCGATTGGCTCTTCGCCTCTTCGGGAAGTCGAGCAATAATGGTAGTGCAGTATATATCGTTCTGGCTATATGAGACCGAATGAATTGCTGCACGTCCACCACGTGGGCGAGGGTCGAGGGGCGAGGGAGAGTGCTACATACGGAGCAAAATGAGTGAATCTACACTCTAAAATACGTCTATATACATCAGTGTTTGGAGTATGTACTAGTAGTTCATATTGAAATCTACTAAAGGACATATATATTCCAAACAATATGATATAATCTCTATAACCAAGGTAGTAGGGACGAGGAGTAAACGGAGGGAGTAGTAAATTTTTCTCCTCGTCCTGCGAGCCACCGCGCGCATGGGCGAGGGAGCGGGCGTAAGGCGGAGCAAGCTTCACCTCATCCTGCGAGCCACCGCGCCCGTGGGCGGGGGAGACGGCGTACTAAGCAAGCTTCTCCTCGTTCTGCGAGTTGACGGGACACATCAAAAGTACTCCAGTGTATAGAGCCTTGCCTCTAAGGTAGGCCCCACATGGTTTGCCTCTTTTTTTAACATAACACGTCAAGTCGCAATTTGTTTGTTCACCCGTGGTAGACGATCCTCCCTCCACCAAGTGGACAACCAGTACACGTGCCAAATTACCACGTGGGCTGCCTTTTTCGTACAGAAATGAGCTCCACCGTGTACCCGCGCGGGTGTGGTTGGGAAAGAGACGGGAGTACGTGCGCCGTGCATGAACCTCTTCTCTTCGTGCACGTCCCCACCTACGTGGGTGTGTGTGAGAGATACAAACCGCGTTCGTGAGTGTTTTTTGTTTTGGGGTGGGGGTGGGGTGGGGGTTGATTTCATGAATTATTTGTGGGAATATGTGTCGATGACATCTCAAACAAAATTTTGCATGCAATGTGTGTGAAATGGAGGCCTATCCATATCATACATAGAGGGTCGGGCAATCCACGAGAAGAGAGGGAGGGGTCATAGCTATCGATAGAGTCGAAGAGAGGATCAAGTGGGTGGGTGCGAGATCGATGAAGAGAGCCATCGAAATTGTGTGTGTGTGCAAGTCAAAGATATTGGGCGACTGGCCTACCGGAACGTTAGAGGGCACATGTCAAGTTTGTGTGTGGCAGGGAGACATGACTAGAGCGCTCGATGTATCGGTGTGTGTGGGGGGAGGGGGTGGGGGGAGGGGTAGGCAGAGGCCTAACTATAGAGGTAGAACGACTCGTATATGTGTTGAGAAGGAGAGACCCAGCTATGTCTTGAGGGAGATCGGTCGACATCCATACATAACTGAAGGACGGGAAATATGATGGGACAGAGAGAGAGAGAGAGAGAGAGGAGGGAGAGGGAGGGAGAGGGGTAGAGTGCTGGATGGGTGATGGAGTTGCTTCTCGAAGATGGTGGGAGAGGCCTACTAGACAAACTGAGGGTGGAACTGCAATGTTATCAATAAGAGTGGGGATGTGTTTCTGTGTGTGCCTGTGCGTGATAGATCTGTCGGGACGCATCCATGGATGATGAAGGGGAACCATGTGTTTGGTAAGCAAACCTAACTAGATCGGTAGATCAATTGTTGTTTGTCGGAGGAAGGGAGAGACACAACTAATGAGGTAGATCGATTGACGTGTGGGTAAAAACGAGTTATAAGGACCTAGCTAGCTATATGTATAGCGAGAGATCGGTCGGTGTACGTCCATTTGTTAGAGGCAAATAAGGCCCAGCGAGACGGATAGACAGAGAGAATGGAGCTAGGAGGTGGTGCGAGAGGCCCAACTACTAGCTAGATAGGGGGAGGAGTGTGCGGTTGTGAGATCGATGAAAAGAGGGGCGAGAGTTTACACGTGTGTCTGACCGTATGAGAGACACGAGGCAAGGACACATAAAGGAGGAGATTGAAGGTGTGTGTGTATGTTGTAGGCAGGCATCGCTGGAGAGGTTTATCGATCGGTGTGTGTCGGAAAGGAGTTGTGGAGACTCTGGGAGAACGACCTAAAGAAAAAAATGAATGTGCCCGGTGGATAGAATGCCGAGGGAGGGGGAGGGCGAGGAGGGCGTGTGCATGCACGAGAGAAAGTTAGTGGTAGCTACAAAGGTTAGAGGATTGTGTGGGTGTAAGAGACTAACAAAGATCATAATTTGATATGAAAGCGGATTCATATATTTGAATAGGAGATCATAGTGTTTTAAACATTGCATGCATGAATATAGCGGTGATACACGTGCTGTGCACATGTTATACCATAATGTGATAATGCATGGCGTTTGCAACTCACAGCTAAATGCCGAACAATCTAAACCATACTATACATCAAACAATCTCACATTTTATTTGAATTTGTGATAATGTGTGGCGTTTGCAGCTTACAACTAAATATCGAACAATCTAAACAATACTATATATCGAACATTCTCACATTTTATTTGAATTTGTGGTAATGTGTGGTGTTTGCAACTCACATCTAAATACTTGTAGGCGTAGGGGGCGGGGCACCATACATAATGTGATAAACACATTATACATATGAGACATGGTTTAGATTATGAAGATCTAGCTAGAGCTAGAAATGTAATGTGATTTGAAATCAAAATAAAGTGGATTCAAAAAATCTAGTTCGAGTTCATATAGTACACATAGTTCATATGTAACTCGAGACTAATCATGTGGTGTGCTGTGAAGATAATACACAAACGATGGTTTAACTTGACAATAATGATGATTGTAGATCTTATTAAAACAGAGAAACGAATTCAAATGCTTTGACTTCACAACAATCATTACTGTAGATCTTATTCAAATAGAGAAACGAATTCAAATTTAGTTCATATTGAAGCGGTAGTATATACGTTTGGAATGCACTAAAACGTTCATTTGAGTAGTAGGTTGCATGCATTATACACGTAGCGAAATATTTTAATTGAACATAACATGAATTCAAAGTTTTGAATGACATTTGTAGTGCGCATTGATTTGGTACAGTACACGTTAGGCTTGTCCGGAAATTTCAACCCGCGCCTTGTTAGCCCGAAATATTTAAGATATATCTTTGTCTCGTTGTGCTCCGACAACTCCCTCCATCTCAACCCGCGCCTTGCTATTCCGAAATTACAACGCGCGCGAAAACTCCCACCTCCTGTGAAATCCCGACACGCGAAATGCCCGTGGTACCCCTGAACCGAAAGAACCGCCTCAAATCAGTGGGGGTACTTTCATAACTTACCCCACATTTCGGACAAGCGCGTCTCTAAGCCATGGTTCCCCACTGCCATCCCATCCGCCCACCCATTCGTACACCGAGGCCGCGAAAACCCGCGACGAAACCCCACACCCTGCTCCGTCCGCCACCTAGCCGGAGCCTCTTCCCCGACGACGTCGTCCACAGCAACACCTAGACGTCCCTCATCCACCGTACCGGATGAGGATCCCTCGTCGATCTCATCGTCCCGCCGGTTCAGCCACACCATCCTCCACCTCCAAGGAGCTGCCTCGACGTTCCCCTCATCTTTCGCGCCACCTCCATTCCCACACCGCCGTCTTCACCTGCACCACCGGAAGAGCATCATCATCACCGTTTCCTTGGATGAAGTTGCAGCCTAATCAGCGCCACCAAAGAGGTTGTACACTAATCGCCGCATTTTCTTCTTGATTCGATCTCACGGTGCTACCGACGCTCGGTCCCGAGCCGACACGGCGCGGCTCCATCCACGGTGGCGTCGCTGGCCACTTCCTCCACGGCGTCGCTCCCTTGGCAGCGACGTCCACATCAGTAGGACCTGCTGCTGCTTTAGCTCTCGCTCGCGCTGCTGCTCTGCTCTTGCTCTCGGTCCCCTGCCTGGTCTGCTCTTGCTATTGCTCTTGCTCGCACTGCTGCTCTTGCTCTTGCTCTTGCTTGCGATACTGCTCCGATTTAGCTACACTTCACTCCGATGCCGCCGGGGTGAAGGAAGAACCAGCTGCAGCAGGGAGGGGGCTCGCCGGAGAGGTACCCCACTATCTATCTTAGGGTTTAGGATGGGGGCGGTGGTCGCCGGCGGTGGTGCGGCGTTGGCGGGGCGGTGGCGTGGGGATCGCCGGAGAAAAAGCTCGGCACAGGGGGCCTAGAGGGATGGCCGGGGCGACGGCAGACCGGCGGTGGGGAGTGTTTTCGGGGCGGGCGGGGCGGCGCACCGCGGGCGGCGGGGGGCTGCTATTTGGCCGGCTCAGGGGGTGGAGGTTGAAGATGAACCGCAGGCCCTTGATTTGGTATCCAACGGCTGCAAAATTGACTGACCAGAGATGAAAAAGTCAGTCGACCGACGTGTAGCCTCACCTTGCTAGTGCGTCCAGTTTCGACAGCAAAATTCAGTTTCGACAGCAAAATTCAGTTTCGACAGTTAAGTTCAGTTTCGACAGTTAAGTTTAGTTTCGACAGTTAAATTCAGTTTCGACAGTTAATTTCAGAGATGAGCGGCTGATGTATTTTACATCTAGCACTTTGTGGTTATGTATTTTACGTCATGTATTGGAGATGCTATTAGAATTCCACTCAGGTTAACGTTGTTCGTTGTCTCTCTTGTCCTGCTTCAGCCTCGGCGTCGTACAACTCACCGGAGCTGCTCCAACGACGAAACCCTCCATCACAGCGGAGCAGTACCTCGGGCTCCATCTCCAGACGCCTAAGATCTTCTTCCCCTCCTCCGACAGCAAAGTCAGCCGGAGCATCCTCACCGGCCAACCCAATCACGCTGAGATCGACATGGCTTCGCCAAAGAGGTTGTACACTTGTTGCATCTCTTTTTTACTCTACATGTTATATATATTGTCCACTGAGCACACGGATTTGTTCCTTTAGTGTCTCCTTGAAAGAAAAAACGTAGGAATTTTAATTTTCACTTGTCCTCCTTTTCAAATTCCTATTCATGAAGCACAAGACTAAGAGATAGTAGCATAATAGCATTATAACCGTACATTTTCTTGTGGTTTGACTTAATCTCACCATGCTTCTTTGCATCCTGTGATCTTCCAATTGTTGTGAATCAAACACCCAGATTGGCAGAAATCCTGTGTTTTTAAATTCTCTGTTTTGCACGTGCATTCCTATCCTATTCCTGTCTATTTCCTATCCCTGCATTGTTGGAATCCTCCAATTCAAACGAGCCCTTACAGAATTACTTCTCTTACAGATAGTTGTCAAAGAAAACCTTGCGTGGTTTGTCCCGCTCCTGCTGCGCCGTCGTCCACCCCAGCTCAGCTGCTCCAACGACAGAAGGGTCCAGCACAGCAGGGATCCGGCCTCCAGACTGTCTTTCGCCGCCTCAGATCTTCTTCCCCGCCGCTGGCAGCCATGAAAACTGCATTACCATCATCAACCGAGCAGATGACCTCGAGGACTACACGGGTCCGCAAGAGAGGTCGCACTCTTTCGTGTCTGCTTACGTTATGCATCGCTTAATATTACATGCTACTTTATCGTCCTGTTCACCGATTAGACTCTGAGTCAGCTCCAAACTAATGGTCAAACTTGAGTTTTTAAATGGTTGTGGGGTACATATCGGGGCCGCTATCAATAGTATCTATCTACTATCTGGTTAATCTCCGGTGTCTACTATGAGTTTCATGTTGGGTGGGAAACAAACAGTAAAGAAGCCATTATCTGTATTTTTTAACTGAAGCCATTATCTGCCTGCTATTATTGGTTTTGGGTCTATCCACAGGTTGCTACCATCACTCTGGATTTCTGCATGCACTCCTTACATAATCTCACTATGTTTTATTCCTATGCATGACAGTTATTGTAAACAATGGAACTGAACATGTAGAGCAAAAGAGACGAGCCTTGCGTGGCAATAAAATTTCATGCAGACGTCGCTCCATGGTAGGCGCAAAGGCAGCCCCCCTCCACGCATTTCGGATTGTAATCGAGAGGAAGATATCTGTTCTGAGGGGGATTCAGAAGGAGAAGACAACTCCTATTTACCCCCTGAGGTCTTCGCTCTAACTTGGCATGCTGATGTTGGTTATATCATGCATATGGTGTCTTGCATTGCTTACTTTATACATCAAATATGTCATCTGCTTAGTTTAGACATCCTTTGTGCGAATGCCATCTGTTTAGTTTATTCATCGTTTATGTGAATTATGCAACGCCATCTTGTTTAGCCAGGCATCATATATGTGAATTTTGCAATGCCATCCTGCTTAGCCAGTCATCTTATATGTAAATTATATCAGGCCATCCTTTTTTTCGTTACATATTACATTTGTCAACAATGTTAGTACATTCAACTGCTCTTCGTGTGCATCAGCCATTTGACACGGTGATGGCAAATTCTGGAGTGAAAACAAGGTCTTCAGAGCAGACTATGCTATCTGACGAAGCGCATATCTCGCTGGTTACGGATAGCTCCTCAGAGGAGGATTCAGAGACAGATGACCAGTCCTATCCCCCCCCCCCGAGGTGTATGCTCTAACTTGGCAGGGTTATGTTGCTCATATCGTGCGTATGGTGTCTCGCATTGCTATGTCATTTGATTAGTTTAGACATGCTTTGTGTGAATGCCACCTGTTCAGTGTCTAATTACCATATATGTGAATTATGCATTGCCATCTTGTTGCAAGACATTATATATGTGAATTATACAATGCTATCTTGTTGCAAAGGCATTATATATGTGAATTATGCAATGCCATGCTGTTTAGCCAATCATCATGTATGTGAATTATATCATGCTATCATTTTTTTGTATTACGTGTTCCATTTGTCGACAACGTTTGTATATTCAACTACTCTTCCTGTGCATCAGCCATTTGAAGCGGTGATGGAAGTATCTGGAGTGAAAACAAGGTATTCAGAGCAGACAATGCTACCTGCTGAAGCAGACATCTTGCTGGTTACAGAGAGCTCCTCAGAGGAGGATTCAGAGACTGATGACCAGTCCTATTTCCCCCTGAGGTCTATGCTCAAACTTGGCAGGGTTATATTACCCATGTCATGCATGTTGTCTTGCATTGCTTAGTTTTTACATCATATATGGATTGCCATCTGCTTACTTGCTTACTATATAAATCATATATTTGAATTATATCATGCCATCATGTTTACATAGTACATACACATCATCTATCTGAATTATGGCATGGCAACCCATTTAATAAAGACATCATATAGTTATATCATCTCATCCTGTTTAGTGTTTACAGTCATCATATTTTGAATTATGGCATTCTATCCGTGAATGTATGTGAATTATGGCATGCCAACCTATTTAATAAACACATTATATAGTTATGTCATGTCATCCTGTTTACATAGTCTCATATTTTGAACTATGTCTTTCCATCTTTTTTAGTTAGCCATCATAATGTGAAATTGTGTCATGCTATCCTGTTTAGTTAGCCATCATATATGTGAAATTGTGTCATGCTATCCTGTTTGGTTAGACAACATAAATATGAATTATTTCATGCCCTCTTTTATTCCCCACTATCCATTGCACCTGTCTATCATACAATGTCTATACTTTCAATTACTTTTCTTGTTTATCAGCCATTTGAATTGGAGAGCGTGATGGCAGTATCTAAGGGAGTAACAACACGGTCTTCAGAAAAGATAGTGCTACCAGTTGATGCAGATAGAACCACGGTTGTACTTGCCCAAGGACCAGATCCACCACACATAACCCAGACTCTCGCAGATTGTACCCCTACCCAGTTGGACAGAGAACCAGCTACACCCCTTCTAACCCCAACCCCGGCAGATAGTAACCCAGTTCCAGTTGACACAGCACCGTCTCCACCACAGAGCACCCAAACACGAGCAGTTAGTAAGGGAACTGCAGTGCCCAAAGCACGAGGACCACCACTCCGAATCCCAACTCAACGCTTAAAGGAGAAGAAGATTTGTTCTCAGGTCAGGTTCTGTAGCTATGGTTCATACTCCTTTGCTCTTGCATTACTGTATTTACTCATACCAACTATTTTCAAATTTGAAGGATGGAATTGAAACTCCAATGGCGCAACAGGTATGTTTTAAACCTGTTTCTTTAACTGGTTTGCTGTTGTAACCTGCTCTATGTTGATTTCAGTTTCAATTGAATAAACAGTTATGTTCTCATGTCATGCACATTACAAGTGTTGTTATTGCTCTATAGTTACCCACACTTATATTCTGTCTATTCTGCTTTGTCTTGAACAAATATTATTTGAACTGTGTCTCTATCTTGATTTGGCAACAAAAACTAGAATGATATAGACCATAAAGTGACCATGGTACATAGATATATGTTTGTTTCATGCTGTTATCCTGTCCACTTTACTACTGAACTCATTTACCAAAATGAGTTTCATATACAACATGGTAAACATGTGATGTGTCTGCTTGTTTCTCTTTTAGAATGCGGACAAAATATTGGAGAACAGTACCGCGTTATCCAATGGTAAAGGAAGTAATGCAGATAAGGTTCAAGATAGTGAGACATCCCTGTTGGTCTCCAAGAAAGCTGATAAAAACTATCTTGACGACAGTGAGGGAACCCAAAAGTCCTGTCTTGATGTAGTGTTCGAGTTACTGGCCACTACTGCTGGCACAAGCTCTTCGAACTCGCTGCCTGAATCAGTTCGTCTTCTTGAGTCTCAACTTCAAGTTGAAAGACATCGATCAGATGTGCTGCGACAGGAAGCTGAAGGACTGAGGAAGTCCCTGCAGAATTCAGATGCATATTTTCTGGTGCAACAGCAAGCGCTGGAGGATTTAAGCGCCAAACAAGAGAAAGTTAATAAGCTTGCTAAGCATCTTGCCAGCATTATGGGTACCCAGGATATTGTTTCTTGAGATCTTCTGAAGTGGTTTCAGTTCTGGATTTGTTTTGCTGCGGCGTTTATTTGCGCTGGTCGCCAACTTTGACAACCAGTGTATATGATATGCTGCTTTGTTCCCTATATTTGCACTGGTGGCGAACTTTGATGCCCAGTGGATGTAATATGTGTAATAGCCGTGATAGCCTAGCGTTAGTTGCTTGCTTATTTATTTCCTTGTTGTCTTGTTTATTTGTTTGCTTGTAGTCATTGCAGTTCTTTTTCCGCGGTTAGCTAGTGGCTGCAATAACCTATTTTTTAAAACTAGGCCACAATAACCATGGGCTAATATTTACTGTAGTGACACTGGGCCTCCTACTGGCCGTAGAAACAGTGGGCCTTCTACGGGCCGTAGAAACAATGGGCCTTCTACGGGCCGTAGAAACAATGGGCCTTCTGCGGGCCGTATCATCAATGGGCCTTATACGGGCCGTATGATCGATTGGCCAAACATGGGCCAAACAGACCGCATTATGGCCGTAAACGGGCTAGAGTTGGAATCGTCCGTTCATGGGCCGACCATAACGGGCCATCGTTAATAGGCCGTATTTGATGACGCTATGAAATCGGCCCAACGTATTAACGGACCACAAACGGGCCGACTATAACCATGGGCTGAATTTGGCCCACAAGCAGAAAATGACAGTAACGGGCCGTAAGTAAACGAATGCTGGAAATGAGCCCAAGAATAAATGGGCTCTGAGAAGGCCGAAAGATAACATGGGCTGGAAACGGCCCAACGGAATAACGGGCCGTTAATGGGTATAAAGTGATACACTGTTCATTACGGGCCAGTTTCACCACGGGCCGTTAATGGGTGTAAAGTGATACACTGTTCATTACGGGCCAGTTTCACCACGGGCCGTTAATAGGCCAAGAGTTACATAGGGCCTCATATGGGCCGAAAGACGTCATGGGCCATACATGGGCCAGAAGTGAAAACGGGCTGGAATCATATTGGATGGCCCAGATGACGCTACTGGGCCTAATTCGGATAGGGTGTAACGGGCCTTGGGTTAGCGGGCTGTAAATGGGCTATATTCGAATAGGCCGTTAACATACTTTCCATGGGCCGGCCCGCCAGCTTTTGACCAAGTCAAACATGCCGACCTTTTCACAGGAATGGGCCTCTGTTGGGCCGTGCCACGTGTCAACGTATCATAGGCGCCTCCGTCCAATGAGTGGTTGACATCTGTCCCAACAATGAGCCGACACGTGTTTCCTCCAGCCAATGATGATTTTACACGTGGAAAATCCCCATTGGTCGGGGCTGTTAACGGGTTATCGGATCCAAAACCCGACCCGATAGCTTAACGGCGTTCTGTTACGGTGGATGCCACGTGTCGGTCACCCTTGACGAAAGCACTTCTGTGACACGCAATTTATTGTCATGGAAGTGGACACTTCCATGATGATAATTTTGGTAATGTCATGGAACACTTCTATGACAGCACAGGTATGACTATCTTGATTCTGTCATAAATTTGTCATGGATGTACATGCATGACAAAAAAAGCGACCTACTGTGACAAACACGTATCATCACGGAAGTGTATTTTTTTTGTAGTGAAGTCATGTATGGGATTGACATGATGACTTCCGATTACTCTGTCATCTGAAGTTCCAAAATGAAATTCAGCTTTTTCGAAGCCTATTCCATTCTACCACAGTCGTCGGCACTGATCAACAAACCATTCATTTTTGCGAAATAAATGTAGAGCAAACCTCATTACCTTCTGTCGGATGTGGCGTTCCGGCAAACCCTTAAGGTTCAAACACTGGGTGCGCGCGAAGTCTTTTCCTCCCACCGATCTATGCCCTAGCTCGCTAAGATCTCGCGGACAAACTCGACGCACTCGCAATACAGAAAGACACAAGATTTATACTGGATCGGGCCACCATTGTGGTGTAATACCCTACTCTAGTGTGGTGGTGGTGGATTGCCTCTTGGGCTGATGATGAACAATACAAGGGGAAGAACTGCCACCTGAGGTTGAGGTGTTCTTGTGCTTGGCTAACTTGTGCGGGTGAGAGTGGACTGAATCCGTCGTCCTTCTCTCCCCATCTCTTCCTGTCTCCCTGTCGTCCCCTTCTTTTTCTATCTTTTTTCCATGTCTCCGCCTATGGTGGTGCCTAACTCTATTTATATAGGCCCTGGTCCTCTTCCCAAATATTGAGCGGGAAGGGAGCCAACAATGGCGGGCAAATTTGAAGGGGGGCAGCTAGTACAAGCCACCCTGACAAAAGGTGGTCTCTGCCTGCAAAAGGCTCTGGTGGTGACGCCATCTTAGGCTCCACGATGACCTCTGTCTTGCCATCCTTCTGGTCTTGGTCTTGTTGCACCAAAATGGCAACCTTTTCCTGATGCCTCGGTACTCCTCGCCTGCGCAGGCCTCCTTAGCACCAAAGAGGAAACAAGGACAATGCGCGCGCTGGCGCCCGCCTGATGTCGATCGTCAAGGCTCACATCACGAGAGCCTCGTGAGGTTCGCCTGGCCTTGATATATCCACTCCTCGTGAGCCTGCCTGACTAGGCCACTCCATAGGAGGTCTTGCATCATCCGCCTTGCGAGGCTTGGCCCCTCAAGAGGGTCTTGGATGCCTTGTTGATGAAGATGGGCCGTACAGCCTGCTGGCTTAGCCACATAGCAGGCCGCAGGCAGGCAAGTCTGTGGACCCCCGTGCCAGAACACCGACAGTAGCCCCCGAGCCCAAGGTGCGCTTGGGCTTGGCTTCGCGGCGAAGCCAAGGGCCAAGTATGGAGCATCGCGGGCCCCAAAAGCATGTGGCCTTGATTGACGCATGGCGGTTGATTGGGCGTGGGCGTCTCCGCTTCCCCATGCTGCCTCAGCAACTGCTCGACCTGACAAAAGGCTGGTGCAGGCAGCACTTGCCTTCATTGCTTCTTACTCGCCTTGCTCCAGATCCCCTTCCTTGCTCTCCACCACCGCTATCTCCAGATCCGCTCCAATCTCATCCCGTAGCTGCGATCCATGGCACCGCGCAAGGCCAAGGCTTCCTCAACGCCGGCTTGGTATGAGCCAGCCCTTGAGGTGCCCACCTTCAAGGAGAAGAGCCTCGCCTTCGTGCGCCTGCTGACGACGGGCGAGAGCAATGAGTGGGGGAAGACCGAGCTCCGGCTTGCCTCCGACGCGCCGGAGCCCGAGGAAAGCACCTTCTTCCCCTTCTTCTCGAGCAGCGTCACCGTCGGGTTGGTTCCTCCCTTCTCCAATTTATTTTACGAAGTCCTCGACCACTACGGGCTGCAGGCGTTGCATCTCCATCCCAACTCTGTCCTCGTCCTATCCATCTTTGCCTACTACTGTGAGGCGTACCTAGGCGTGATGCCGTTTGTGGTGCTCCTGCGCCATTTCTTCTTCCTCCGTGTCAACGAGGGTAACATCTCTGGATGCGCTAACTTTTTTGCATCTGGCAAGGCCAACTCGATCTCGAGCACCGGGAAGAGGGCCGACAACATTCGATCCAAATGGGTCATGATGGACACCAAGTGCGTCGATCCGCGTCTGGCGTTGCCCATGGTGGCGCCCTCTTTCCACGGGGGATGGCCCAGGGCGAAGCTTGCTGATGAGCGGGCCTCGTTAGTGTTGGTGCAGATGGTGACCGACCTGAAGCCGGGCAACGCGAGGGCGGCAAAGGTGACTGGGGTGATGCTTCTAAGGGAGTTCTTGACCCTGCGAGTAGCTCCACTCCAGGCGCGTGCACGCCCCATGAGGGAGCTTGAAGAAGAGGGGAACATGACCCGCCTGAGGCCAGGGGCCCTGCCTGATGATGAATTGGCCGATGTCCTGTGCCTCATAGTTGGGGACAACCAGGAGTACCCACCAAGAGCCTTCGTCCCCTTGTTCCAACGCAAGGATCGAGAGGAATTCGTTGCCTCCAGGCTGACCTTTGATGCACGTGGGTTGGTGCCGCCGGTGCTCCTGGGAGCCCCCGCGGCACCAAAACCGGTGGAGGTGTCTTTCGGCGAGCCCCGCAGGGAGGGGGAAGAGGAGGTGGACCTGGAGAAGACTCTGGAAGAGGTGGGGGAGACTTCCTCTCTGAGAAAGGCCGAGATCCTCCACGCCCTTCCTGATGATGCTGAGGCCGACGCCCGCCGAAGGGAGAGGGAGCAGCCCCCCATCCCGACGAGAGGTAGCTCGTCGTTGGTGCCTCGCGATGCCACCTCCGTCCCGATGCTGTTAGGCTTCAGGCTTCCCAAGCGGAAGTATGTCGCAGTGGATCAATAAGTGTATCAAGCTTCGCCTTGTCCCTGTTTGCACTCTTCATTTCCTGATGCTGGCCCTGGGTTGATCAGGTCGTCGTCTTCTGCGAAGAAGATGAAGGAGGACGCGCTTCCGTGCCTCCTTCCTCAGGGAAAGGGGGGAGCAGCGCCCGCATCTCCCCAGCACGGTCGTCCTCGCGGGGTTAAGAGGAGCATTGCCACGTGGAACCAGCCCCCATGGCCCTGCTAGCTCCGGAAGTGTCGGTGCCTGGCGCGGCTCACGAGGTCCCAGCTGCTCCGGAGGTCGCGGTCTCCCAGGCCCTGGTGATGATGTCGCCTCCTCCCACTGCAGCACCTCCACTTCCAGGTTCTTCTGCTCCTGCTGCTACTCTGGAGCGTGCTCTCTCGGAGATGACCCGGCTGCAGGCGGATCTCCTGGGCGCAAACCCACGCCTTGTGGCCAGGCGCCTGGAGCTGGCCTCAGGCTGGCTCCATTCCGACTTGGCGGTTCGGGCGGCGCTGGGCCAGGCCACTGCGGCTTTTGAGAAGGAGAAGGAGAGTGCCGCCAACACCACAGCCGATCGTGAGATGGCATTGAAAGATGTCGTGGCCGCCCACGACCGCTGCCAGGTGCTGGAGGACAAGCTGCAGGGCCTGCGCGCCAAGCACGCCGAAGAAGCACGCTGCCACCAAGCGAAGGAGGAGGAAATGAATGCCCGGGAGGACACCGTCAAGAACCGTGATGCTGAGCTGGCGGAGTTGGGGCGGACATAGGCCGCCGAGTGCAACCGGTTGGAAGAGCTGGAGCGGGAGGCGAAGGCGAGGGAGGCCGAGCTCGACGCCAAGGCATGAGTACTGACCGAAGACCATGCGGCCTTTGCCGATCTCGAGAAGAGGTCCCGCAAGGCGCTGAAGACGCTTTACGAGCACGGCCTGGAGAGGTCACTGGCCACCGACGAGGATGGCTCCTCCCAGTTGCTTCCTCTCTTGGTGCAGGCGCTCAAGGAAGTCGTTGATGGCGTTGGTTCTTTGGTGAAGGTGGAGGCTCGTGTCCTGTCTTCAGCTGCATTGACTCACATCTTCAGCCACCTGCACCTTCGTGACCCTGACGTTTGCCTTGATGAGCTGCTGGAGCTTGTGGCTGAAGGCCAATATGAGGCTGCCGCCGCAGCCGTGCAAGGTCAGGTGGAGGCCTTGTTGGATAAGTTCCGCGGCTTTGTCTCCGCTCCTCTGTCTGGCGATGTTGCCAATCCTGCAGTTGGTGGTGAAGGCGAAGACAATGTTTCTCATGAAGTAGCACCTTCCGCAGGTGATGGCGGCGTCCAGGGGTGACCTGCGGCTACTCTCCTGTTTCGTTCCAACAACATGCATTAGGCCTCGGGGAGGTGTTTAGAATTTTCATTTGGTATCGTGAGGACAATGTGTGAGGACAATATGTTTGTAATATTTCCTTCGAGATTTTGCGATTTCTTCCTATTTGCTTTGCATTCTGCATCGGCAGAGCCCCGGTCCCGTGCATACATCAACCGCCATTGGGCCGGCTGGAAACCAGGACGGACCAAGGAGCGAGGGGCTACGTGACCAGTTAGGCTCCTTAGTCGCGACGCTCAGGAGTCCCCCTTGACGCGCAAACAGCTTATAGGGAGAGTTCGCGAGGATAGACTGATGTTCTACGTCAGCAGGGCCCGGCCCCGCGCATACCTCAACCGCCATTGGGCCGACTAGAGACCAGGACGGACCAAGGAGTGAGGGGCTATGTGACCAGTTAGGCTCCTGAGTCGCGATGCTCAGGAGTCCCCCTTGACACGCAAATAATTTCCATACCTGCCCTTGCCGAGGCCTCGGGAGGGACGCGCGACGCCCAGGTCCGGGAGACCTGGTTGGGTGGCGTGCGCTTGGGTGTGGCCCAAGCGTAGCCCCCGTGCCCAGCCCCCTCGCGGCGGCTCTCCCGAGGGGAGGCGCTGCAGTGAGGCCGGACGCTGAGCTCTGGGCTCCCTGAGGTTGGTATGACCGTGGGGCCGCCCTTAGTTGTTTATCACCAGCGCGGAGCATAGCGCTCCCGCTTGTGCACGGGCATAGCCGCTCCTCGGCAGTGTCGACGGCCAGCGCGGAGCATGGTGCTTCCACTTGTGTGTGGGATGGGGGGCCCTCCGGGAGGAGCCCCCGGGGCGTGTACAGCCCCGCCCTGACACGTGGCTTGCACGGCAGGGCTGCGAGGTGTATCTGGGCACTCGTGAGCGAGCGTGGGACTCACGAGGCCCTACCTCAAGGCGGGTTGCGCCTGGTCTTGAGTCTTTGTGACTGTGTGTTCCTGCAAGGTGGTCAGGTGCAAGCACTCTACGTCCTCAGGTCCCGGCCCTCAAGCGAGCTCAGCCGCCGCTGGTATGCCAAGTCGCGATGCCGTGGTCAAGGCCAGGGGTGAGGGCTGGAGAGCCAGTAAGAGCTCCTGAGTCGCGATGCTCAGGAGCCCCCCTTTTAACGCGCAAGTGGATTGCATAGGGTGAATGTGCCCGTGGCGGGTAGCAATCAAGCAGGTGATAACCGTAGGCAGGTTAAGCAGGGAAGGCAAATCAGCTTGGGTAAATGCGGGAAGATACATGCCACCGGGTCCGGCCCGAGCGGCTTGGGGATGATGCAGCCCGAGGGGAGCCCCTAGCAAGGTAAGCTAAAGACATAAGCAAATGGGATACATGCCGTATGGACGGACCCACAGGGCCAGGGAATAATGCATCCCAAGGGGCGCTCCCATCTTAACGAACTTGGAAGATGTCACCTGGTTCTGCAGACAAAGCAGAGTTGGTGCAGCTGAAGGCGCGCGTCAAAGAAACGACTCCTCATGAGCCACCGGAGCCCTGAGCCTCGGGAGGCTCTGGGGGCTTAGGAGGCTCCCTGAAGACCGTCTCCATTCCCTCCAGGACGACGCGGTACCTAGCCTCTTTAGCCGCCAGGTCACGCCGCATGCCACGCTGATAGGCCGATGCCACGCTCGGCAAGCCGAAGGGCATGTGAACGTAGCTGTGTGGCGGGCCCTCGCAACGGCCCACATGCGAAGGCCAGAAGCGCTCCTGAGACGCGGCCCTGTTGAGCCCTGGGACGTCGATGCAGACACGCAGCTCAGCAACCTCGCATGGGTGGTGAGCCGCGCCCTGTGAGCGGATGACGCCGCGCATGGCTCTTGCATCTTGCAGTTCCTGTGTGGTCTTGGCGATGAACTCCTGAGCGGTGGGCACGCCTTGCCCTGCGTTCTCCTGAGCAAAACGTGCCGCGTGGCACGCCTCCAAGTGGTGCCCAAGCGCCTCCCTCATGAGGTTGGCAAGGCACAAGGCCCTCCAGAAGAGAGCCCCCGAACCCTGCCCAAGGAGGGCGCCGGGCGCGCCTTCCTATGCGATGGAGGGAGGCGCCCCTGGGACGGATGCTGATCCTGACGAGGCTACTGCCGTGACGCCATCCTCCTGAGGTCCTGCGCGGCGCAGCTGCTTCTTCTTGGGGATGGCCTCCAGAGGGCGCTCACTTCTACTGTTGGGGTCATCGATTGCTACAGCTTGGAAGGCGCGCTCGAGGGAGCACACCGCATCCCTTTCTTCACACGGGACCGTGATGACCCCGCCACTTCCAGGCATCTTGAGGACGTTGTAGCCGTGGTGGGTGACCGCCATGAACTTCGCCAGGGCCGGATACCCGAGGATGGCATTGTACGGCAGGCGGATGTGCGCGACATCGAAGTTGATGAGCTTGGTGTGGTAGTTGTCACGTGTGCCGAAGGTGACAGGCAGGTGGACCTGCCCTATCGGTGTGGTGGAGCCGTCGGTCACTCCTGAGAAAGATTTGGTAGGCTGGAGTTGCTCATATGGCACTTGGAGGTTGTCGAAAGTGTCGACGGACAGGACGTTGAGCCCTGCACCGCCATCGATGAGGGTCTTGGTGACCTGCACATTGCTGATGACTGGGGAACACAACATCGGGAGGACGCCGGCGGTGGCCGCGCACTTGAGATGATCTGTCGAGTTGAAAGTGATAGTGCACTGGGACCACTTTAGCGGGCGCGTGGCCTCAAGCTTGGGGAGCACCGTGTTCACCTCGCGAGTGAATCGTTTGAAGATGCGCTGAGAGGCTGGGGCCTGGGCGCCGCCCAAGATGCAGGCGATTGCACGCGGCTCCTGGAAGCCCCCAGCCCCCTCGTCCTGATGATGGTCGTCGTTCCTTCTTGGTGGCGGCAGTGGAGGAAGACCGGCGTTGCTTTGGGGGCGATCCTCATGAGGTCGGTCCCTCCAGGCCCCCTCACAAGGATGGTCTTGCCAGTGGTCCTCACGAGGATTGTCACGCCATTCCTAGCGCAGGCCACGGTCGTCCCAGCGTCCGCCTCCTCGTCCTCCTCTGTGGTTGTAGCCCCAGTCGGTATGCTCGGGGCATCGACCGTAGCGTCCCTCGCATAGGGCTCGGAGCTCTTGGAAGTCACTGGTGTTGTGGGTGTTCAGGTTGTGGAAGGCGCAGAACGGCCGGCTGTTCTTGGATGACTCGGGCTGATCTCTGCCCCGCTTGGTGTCGGGCTCCGCTGCTAGCACCGCTACTTCCTTGCGCTTCACGTCCTTGGCCTTGGCTTTCTTCTCCTCTGCGCCTCCGACTGGCAGCTCAAGGAGGGAAAGGCACCCCTCCTTAGCTCTTGCGCACTTGGTCGCTAGGTTGAACAGCTCCTGAGACGTGCAGAGCTCCTCGTGGATAGCGAGCTCTTCCTTCATCTTGATGTCACGAACACCGTCGGAGAACGCGGAGATGATGGCCTCATCTGTGACCTTAGGGATCTTGAGGCGGGTGTTGTTGAAGCGCTGGATATACTTCTGGAGGGTCTCCCCTGGTTGTTGCTTGATGCGGCGCAGGTCGCCCGCGGCCGGCGGGCGGTTGCGAGTGCCCTGGAAGTTGGCGATGAAGCAGTCGTGCATCTCGTCCTAGGAGGAGATCGAGCCGTGCTGCAGGTTCAGGAGCCAGGAGCGGGCCCCATCGTTGAGAGCCATGGGAAACCAGTTCGCCATGACTTTCCCGTCGTTGTTGGCTGCTTTGATGCTCAGCTTGTAGAGCTGCAGGAACTCCGCAGGGTCGGCGGTGCCGCCGTAGCGAGGAGGCAGAACCGGCTTGAACTTGTCTGGCCATGTGACCCTGCATTGCTCGGGGGTGAAGGCGTGGCAGCTCATCGTGGTTACTGGAGCCCACTTCGGAGGTGGAGCTTGGTCTTGACGAGGTCCGCGCTGTGCCGCCGCAAGTGGCGCACGGTCTTGACGAGGCGGCGTGGGAAGTGCGGGTGCAGTTTCTCGCGGCCGTGGGATTTCTTGGCAGCTTCTCTCTTCGCACGCGGGCACCGGGCGTGGCGGATCGCACCGCGGGGCCTCACGCCTTGGTGCCAAGGCACCGTCTTTGGGCTGGGGTGGTGGAGGCGCGCCTCGGGCCTCGTCGCCTGTGGCTGGCTGAGGGTGAGGCTGAGAGAGGGGCAGCACTGGGGAGCCCCCTGCGGTGCGGACGAGCTCGGCGACGCGGTCAAGCCACTCCTCGTAGAGGTCATCAACTGGGCGGTAGCGCAGGAGCTCATTTGCGACGAGGAGTGTGGCCCGCGCCTCCATGGGAGCGCGGTGTGCATGAGACAAAGAACTGGTCGGGGTCAGTGATGGAGTGGCGGTGCGGCCGTCCTGCTGCATCGAAGGATGCAGCGAAGACGCTTGCTGCTCGTTCCTGATTGGGCCGGTGGCAGCGTTGGCGGCGGGAGACAGAGAACGATGTGGTGGCCCGCCGATGGGAGCCATCTGAGCAATGCGGGTGGTGAGGGCAGCCCGACACTCGGCTCGAGCACGGCGAGCGTCCGCCATGGAGACGATGGAGCGACAGAGCGACGAACTGATGGAAGGGAGGCTACGGCGCACCCCTACCTGGCGCGCCAAATGTCGGATGTGGGGTTCCGGCAAACCCTTAAGGTTCGAACACTGGGGTGCGTGCGAAGTCTTTTCCTCCCACCGATCTACGCCCTAGCTCGCTAAGATCTCACGGACGAACTCGACGCACTCGCAATACAGAAAGACACAAGATTTATACGGGTTCGGGCCACTGTTGTGGTGTAATACCCTACTCCGGTGTGGTGGTGGTGGATTGCCTCTTGGGCTGATGATGAACAATACAAGGGGAAGAACTGCCTCCTGAGGTTGAGGTGTTCTTGTGCTTGGCTAACTTGTGCGGGTGAGAGTGGACTGAATCCGTCCTCCTTCTCTCCCCCTCTCTCCCTGTCTCCCTATCGTCCCCTTCTTTTTCTCTCTTCTTTCCATGTCTCCCCCTATGGTGGTGGCTAACTCTATTTATATAGGCCATGGTCCTCTTCCCAAATATTAAGCGGGAAGGGAGCCAACAATGGCGGGCAAATTTGAAGGGGGACAGCTAGTACAAGCCATCCTGACAAAAGGTGCTCGACGCCTACGAAAGGCTCTGGTGGTGACACCGTCTTGGGCTCCTCGATGACCTCCGTCTTGCCGTCCTTCTGGTCTTGGTCTTGCTGCACCAAAATGGCAACCTTTTCCTGATGCCTCGGTACTCCTCGCCTATGCAGGCCTCCTTAGCACCAAAGAGGAAACAAGGACGTTGTGTGCACTGGCGCCCGCCTGGTGTCGATCGTCATGGCTCACATCACGAGTGCCTCGTGAAGTTCGCCTCGCCTTGATATCTCTGCTCCTCGTGAGCCTGCCTGACTAGGCCACTCGAGAGGAGGTCTTGCATCGTCCGCCTCGCGAGGCATGGCCCCTCGCGAGGGTCTTGGATGCCTTGTTGATGAAGATGGGCCGTACGGCCTGCTGGCTTAGCCATGCAGCGGGCCGTGGGCAGGCAAGTATGGGGACCCCCGTTCCCAGAATGCTGACACCTTCAGCACCCTTGCTCTGACAACAAAGAACCTGGCGAATATAATCTCCGGTAAGGTCCCTCGTATGAGTTGAAAGTAATTTATTAGAGATGCAGATCTAGGCATTAGATGTGATTGTTATATTATATCACATTATCCACCACCGAGCCTAATCTTATCTGCAAAAGAAGAAAACGTGTTAGTGCCTACATGCAGTTTTGAACACTACTACAGGCCTATTTGGTTTGCAGGATTTGTAAAATGCACTAACGTGCCATCTTCGATCCGACATGATTAACATGGGCATTTGATTACAATCTAGGAAAATTTAGCCTTCTTCACAAGAGGTTAGAGTGGATGAAAATTTCCCTAAGAAAACTAGTACAGATGAATCCAAAGGAGAAATGCTTATGGATTATAACCATATGGATCAAGCAACCAATATGGGGGCAGGACATGTATCTACTGAAATCCTCCAAAATTCCTTCAGAAATCGTAGTACATTGTCATTGTAAACTTGGGAAAAGGTGTCAAAAAACTCCCTTATGGTTAACATTTAACAGGAAAGGGACATCACCTTGATATATATAGCTTTTCCAGGCATGGAAAGCATCTCAGGGAACTGACAACTTGGTCCAGGTTGGGGACGATAGATTCTAGTGCCAAGACCTTCATTGTGCATAGATTCGGGGTCAAGCTTGTCGGAATCATTTTCTGGATGACAGACGAACATACATCTTCAGAATTAGAAATAATGTTAATTTCAAGAAGGAGAGGTAGAAGGCGACTATTGTACCTGAACAGGTGTGGATCCAATAACAAGTTCGGAGTATTTGTCAGACGAGTAGCCCACCACTGTCAATTTCAGCGGAGAAATGACATTGATTCTTGTTGGACCTTCTTGATCAACTACAAGTAATCTCTCAAGTAAAGGTGTGCCCTCAATGACCATACTGTGGTACACACTTTGTGATGTCTTGTTGCAACACCAGCAACACACATAAATAGTCTAGAGAGTCATGGAGGTGACGTGGAAGCTACTCAACCCATTGATCATCTGAAGACAAAGGTACTCGAGTGCAGTACAGCCGTGGAGCAGGCGCTCCATGTTGTCGTTTGGGAGGCGGACGACAACGAGCTCGAGGTGCTTCAGTCGAGGTAGAATAAGAGCGGGTGCGTCATTAAGGGGGATGGCAGTTCATGAACTTGGCAACGCGCAGCGTGGGCGCGAGGCGAAGCGCGGACGTTGGCAGCGAGCTCATATTCCCATCATCAAAAGTGAGCTCCCCAAGATGATCTTGGGCGGGGGATCGGAACCACTCGTCAAGCTTGGCTCGGTTCTTGCTGTTGGAACGGAACTTGCCCATTATAAGGCCTCTGGTTGGGCCATGGTGATTGCCGAGGATCTGGGAGAACGCATCCAAGCATTTGCGATAGCCATGGTAGAGCCCGTGTGTGTGGATGAGGTCGAGAGGGGTGGAGTGCCATAGGGGTGCCACCGCCAGGAAAGGACAGTTGTCCATGGCCCATATTTGATTGGGAGGGAGATGATGACTATCAACATATCATCGGGGAGGCTGCTGATAAAGTCTAGGCCTGCTGGACTCGCTAGCGGTTCTTGCTCGACCCGCCTCCGCTTGTTGGCAATCATGTTCTCCACCTCCAGAGTCTCCTCATCAGTGGCGCTTTTTGATAGAAGTGGGAGTACAAGGAATATTTAGTTAAAACAGGGCAATGGAAAAGTGTATTGGTAACTAGAAGTTAGTATGTGGGAATAGAGTAAGAAAATGGAATAACAATTGGTGGCTTAAATACTACACAATTCCTTTGATATTGATGGGTAAGTCAACATGTAGATACTTGAAAAGAACACTTACTTCGAACAAAGTCTGGATGGATGATATCATCGGGGAAGTTAGCATATATCTCATGACCAGCCTCTTTTATGTGCAGTGCATTTTTAGTGCCAGCTTTGAGTGCATAAAACTTAGAAATTTCTGCCCATGGGCCCGTGGCAAAATAGGAGTGACCACCTTCATCAAGTCTTACAGAAGCAACGATTGTAAATCCATGGTTTGTGTTCAGTATGACATCCCTGCAATCTTGATTTATGTAAAGGACAAGATTGTGTACTACATATGATATTGCATAGCAAGGGACGTGATGCAGAAAATGGTAGCATTGTTAAAGAATATGGTAAGATGCAAATATGGGCGAAATTGAAAGAACTGTATAGCAGTTGAAATTAGAGGACCAAAATTTATAATTAAACAGATAGGGTAACCATGATGTCATGGAAATATGAGAGTAATCGAAAGAACAATACATCATTAATTTGCCTAATATAGAAAGAAGAGGGAAAATCCCCTTTGACGTATATGCTACATGTGGCACCTTTTATCCAAATCTAGCAACATATAGTATATGTTCAGGAAAGTATGCCATGCCAACCAATTTAGGGTAAGATTAAACATACCGTGCGCATCCTCAAGTCATCTGGTATGGTGAGATGGAACTCCATGGATGTCTGGCCGAGGCCGCAAAGTCGTGATGTGTCTGCGCACTGTACACTCTATGAATGAAGAAAACCCTCAAATCAGCTCAAATAAAAATGAATTCACTGTGATTTCGGTCGGGTGATTAAAGGAGGCAGATGAAATGGGATAAGAGACGAGATAATATCACATTAAATTAGTTAGCTTATTGTCCATGAGAGAAAAACCTCAATATGGTGGATTCCCCAATCGGCCGGAGTTGGGTCGACCGCGAGCACTGTCGAGAAAGTCGATGGCGATAGGTGGCGGCAAGTGGAAGTGGCGAAATGTGGTGGGGTTTGCCGGCAGCCTGGCGGTGGCGACAGGCGTCGAGCTAAGTGGTTGCCGTGGCGATAGGCGGTGCCATGCAGAGTCACGGAGGAGCTTGTGCAGTTGTGAATGGGGACCAGAGGGGTGGCGGGCGGGGTGAGTGTCGGTGTCAAAATCGGGCGATCTCGGGTAGGGGGTCCCGAACTGTGCGCCCGAGGATCGAAGGTAACAGGAGGCAAGGGACACGATGTTTACCCAGGTTCAGGTCCTCTTGATGGAGGTAATACCCTACTTCCTGCTTGATTGACTTTTATGAGTATATGGGTTACAAGAGTTGATCTACCTCGATATCTTCATGGCTAAACCCTAGATGTCTAGATCGTATGATTATGATTGCCTCTACATACTAAACCCTCTAGTTAATATAGACACCAGAGGGGCCTAGGGTTGTACAGAGTTGGTTTACAGAGAAAGGAATCTTCACATCAGAATGCCAAGCTTGCCATTCATGCCAAGGAGAATCCCATCCGGACACGGGGGAAGGCCTTCTATCTTGTATCTTCTTGGCCCATTAGTCCGGCCCATATCGCATAGCCTGGACGCCCGGGGACCCCCTAATCCAGGACTCCCTGAGTAGCCCCTGAACCAGGCTTCAATGACGATGTGTCCGGCGTGCATATTGTCTTCGACATTGCAAGGCGGGTTCCTCCTCTGAATACTCCAAAACAGTTGGTCAAAAGAACTATGGTCGGCTCCGTATAACAGTCACAACCCTGAATCACAAGGGAAAAACACTTAAACAAAATAAGTCGTGTCTACTGACAGCTATTTCGACGAGACGTTATGTTCTGGCCTTATTATTATAATTATTTCAAACCGTATTTTAGCCTCCTGCTTCATATTTCGAGGCGCGGTCCTCATTGACATGTCTTGTTAAAGCAGAGATCGTGTCCCCTTATTACGGGATTCTCATCAATACAGGTTTGGGTAATCCAACCATGCCGTTAGCACGACCCCTTCGGAATGGGCGAGTTTTAAGGCTCATGGGGGCGCTTGATATTCACTGCCTTTATAAGGAGATAAGGGCCCATATTTTTACCCCACTCCTTCCTCCTCAGCCCATCCGCCCTCGAGCTCCAGCGCCCAAGTTCAATTCTTTCCGTCCCCAGCAAACACCCCAGCCATGTCCAGATCTGGCGCTCAGGGCAAGTGGATGGCCTCCTCCGTCACGGAGGAGAACATCAAGGAACTCCGGGAAGCGGAGTACTTGGCCATGGAAATCGCCCACCAGCCTCCTGCCAAAAAGCAGGTCGTCCTCACTCCGGAGTCCAATGAGAGGGTGGTACATATCCCCCACTTTCTCCGCGGACTAGAGTTTCCTCTCCACCCTTTTGCCTGCGGGAGCTTTTACAGATCGTAGGATAACATTTTATTTATGTATTTTCAGTCCGGCCCGTGATATCCCCCAACAATCGTCGTCTTCGAGAAACTCGCTAGCGCCAGAGATGATGGACAGCGAAACGCCTCCGCGAACCTCTCCGCCACGAGCCGCGGATGATGCCAAGGTGTTGTCCCAAAGGACTTCTCCAGGCCAGGGGAGGTGCAGAAGGCCGCTGAAACGGCGCCAGAGGGTAATGCCTCAGCTGCCTAAAACATGGGGGACACTACCCCCATGGAAACTGATGACGGGGCCCAGATCAGTCTGGCCCCCAGCCGAATACCACTCCGGAGACCCACATGGCTCCGAAGTCAAGCGAGCAGCCCCCTTCAAGGGAAGGGGGAGTGTTGACTCCACCGGCGACCTCTATCCATCTGGAGGCACAGGATACGTTGAGGGAAGCACTTCAACATGCTTCCGTTGTGGAAGAGCACCGTACCCTAATGGGTACAGTGGTTGAGAAGGTTTAGTCCGCCAAAAGTGGGTTGAACGAAGCTTTCACTAGCCTGTTAACAGGTTTTGAGGTAAGTGATATAACATGCTTTAGCCGCTTTTCGTATTGGAAGAATATGCCTGTATATAGATAGTATCCCCTGAGACTCTATTTGGGTCTTTGGAAAAAAGAGCCGGATAGAGGATCAAATAGTCGTCGGAGATAACGCATTCATCTATTTCGATAAACAAGCTTCACTATTGGCGGCTTCACCTAAGGATGCTGAAGTGTCCGAACTCCAGTGGAAACTGAAGGTGGCTGACGATTAGATTGACCATATTAACAAGCGATTCTATGAGGCCCAAGGTATGCTTTTTTTTAAAAGACCCTTTTACAAGCCTAAATCGTAATGCCAACTCAGAGTTTAAGCTCATGCGCTACTATGTCAATGATTGTAGGCAACACGACCGAGGTCAAGGCCCTCAAGAGTGCCCTTGCCGAAGCCAAGAAGGAGGCGAGGGCAAGCAAAGAAGCCGCAGAGAAAGCGGCTGCGGATGTAGAGGCCTAAAAGGCCGTCCGCATTCAGTATGAGGCAAGGGTGACCGAAGTAGAGAAAGCGCTCCAGGAATCCGCCAACAAGTGTGAGTCCTTGGAGGAGAGTAACAAGGCCCAAGCGGCCGAACTCACCAAGGCTCTTCAAGCTGCGAAGGAGGCGTGGTCCGAGTCCCGGGCGACTCGTGAGGAGATCAAGCAATCCGGACAGGTAGCGGCTGGTAAGCCTTTTCTTTTACAGAGTATATTCGGTGGTCAAAGATATGCTTTGCTAAATCGACTGTGGAGTGCTCCAGACGCTTTTGCGGATCTCCCGAGAAGTGTTGCCGATGTCGCCGAGTATTTCCGGGCCCAAGAAGGGAACGCAACAGAGAAGCTCTTCTGGTCACAGTACTTGGCGCCGGAGCGACCATCGCTACTGAACAACCAGATGATGCAGCTGGCAGAGCTGCATCGGATGTCTAGTTTGGCCATGAAGGACATCATAGTCTGGCTATGGCCAGCCGGACCTATTCCGAGCAGCTACTTCGGCTTAGTCAAGCGTCTTGGCAATGCCTTGCCCCGAGTAGAGGCCGTGAAGCATTCGGTGTGTATAGAAGGTGCGTGGATGGCCTTTTCCCGTGTCAAGATGCACTGGGCAAAAATGAAGGCCGCCATCGTGGCCGTCGAGGGTCCGCCCGGGGGCAAGGATCACCGTACGCCAGAGCATTACTTTGAGGATGTCTTGGAAGGTGCCCGCTTGATAGAGGGTCAGTGCTCAAAGGACATCATGTTCGAGGGAATGTGTCCAGGCTATCCAGATAATCTATCATAAACCAAGGATGTGTAATATATTTTATGTATTTACCTAAACTGCTTTCCTCCTGTTTGGAGCTTGACTCGAAGATGCGAGGGTCTGAGCTTGCAGAGGCCATTGAAGATGCCAAGTCTGCCAAGGCCGAAGCCCAGAAGGCCCTCCAGGAGGTTGAGGCAATAAAAAAGATAGCGGCGGGTAAGGCATTCTTTATGCAAAGCAAGCACGTAAAAGTGAATTACTTGTCACTTTCCCAAATCCGGAGCTCTCCAGGAGAATTCGCAGACTTGCCCCGTAACATGTCGGATGCCGCCGCCTTCTACCGAGCCGAGGAGGGAAGCTCGACGGAGAAGGTGTTCTGGTCACAGTATGCTGAGGCCGAACACCCGATGCCCTTAAGCGACTAGCTGAAACAGTTGGTCGAGCTCCATAAGGTGGCCGAACAGGCCATGAAGGGCCTCATAGTCCGGCTATGGCCTGGAGAGGCCATGCCTGGGAGCTACTTCGGGCTGGTGAGGCGGCTGGTGGAGGCATGTCCAAGGCTCGAAGTCATCAAGCGCTCTGTATGCATCAAGGGTGCCCGTAGGGCGCTTGCCCGTGCGAAGGTGCACTGGGGCAAGCTGGATGCTGAGAAGCTTGTGAAGGACGGGCCACCGTCGGGCAAGGAGCATCGCAAGCCTGAGATGTATTATGAGGGCGTTCTAAAGGGTGCCCGCCTTGTGGCGGATGAATGTTCCATGAATGTAATTTTTCAGTAAACTCGCTCGTTTTGTCCTGTGCGCTGAAAACTTGTTCATGTGCGCTAAGCAATGCTTTTTGAATTTAAAATATTACCTTCTATGCGGCCGTTTATCAAATTTGAGAGATGGCGAGTCACCGGCTTCTGCCCCCATGGCACGAGTGCTGGGTGTTTGGGATAAACATGTGCGCTCTTTTTCCCATTCTTGGGTCCTTCGAGGGAGGCGCTCAACACAACGAACAAGGCAATCGGACTATAATGCTTGAACACTCTCACTTAGCCATAGAATTCTATAATTTTAAATTTCGGCGAAGCCCCTAGTGTTCGGAAGACCGAGTTCGGGGCGCTATCCACGCCTAGACCGGACAAAGCCGACTCCTCGCTCTAAGCGGCATAAGTCTTTAGGGACTCGAAAACCTCTCGAACAGCGACCAGCTCTTGCCTCATCATGACGGTCAGTTTTAGCTTTCTCTACTGAGGTGCTTAGCCCAGCTCAACTGGGGCACAATCGCAGTAGTTCTCCTAGTGCTACCTTAGCCGATATAACAGAACGTAAGGTACCAAAACATAGGAGCCGGGCAAACCCAACTATTGACCCAAGACATGATTCGGAGCCGATGCATATAATGCTCTAAGTTCGGGGTGTCGCACTTGTGAAAGTGTTCGGACTTCTCACACCGTATCGTGGGGTATTTAAGCCCCTGGCGTATTGGCCGTACCAAAGTGTACGGGTGCAACATGTCATGAATGAACATATATTCGTAAAAAAAGGTAATGCAATAATAGACGGAAGCTATGCATTGTTTATTTAAAAAAGCTGCAATCAAAGCAGAACTATACAAATAGTGCAATAAGAAAAAGATGGGACTATTTAACATGTCCTTTCCAGGGGCGAGCTGCGGAATGGCATGTGAAACAGGTATACTACTCGTTATAGAGACCACCTTAGAGTTCCATAGCGCGGCGTAGCTTTCTGCTTCCCTGGGTGTATCGTTTGTGCGGCAATTATACTGCCGAACAAGCCTTCCGAAGAATGGAGTCCTGAAAATAAAAGAAAATTAAGAAATCGGCAGCCCCTAGTGTGGTTTAAGCCGCGTTTCGGGCGTGCCGTGATGGTGCCCCTCCCCCTGTGCCCATGGTATTTCCAGAGCGTAGTTATGTACACGCAGCACTGGTTTCGCAAGTTCGCAAGGGCTAGGGTTGGGGCCGCATTGTTACGCTTGCTTTGAATGTGCCGGGCGGTCTTGGTGTAGGTTACTCCGGGCGCGCTTGACGGTGTCCAGACGTTTAATGGCCGGACTAGAGAATTGCCTTGAGAGGCTGCTTTGTACTTCCGCTGCGATAGCCGCCGTATGCTCCTTCATTCAGAGAGAGCGTTCGGTGTTTCCATTGACCGTGATGATGCCTCGACGGCCTGGCATCTTGAGCTTGAGGTATGCGTAGTGCGGCACTGCATTGAACTTGGCAAATGCGGTTCGCCCGAGCAGTGCGTGATAGCCACTGCAGAACGGGACTATGTCGAAGATTAACTCCTCGCTTCGGAAATTATCCGGAGATCCGAAGACCACTTCAAGTGTAACTGAGCATGTACAGTTGGCTTCTACACCTGGTATGACGCCTTTAAAGGTCGTTCTGGTGGGTTTAATCCTCGAGGGATCGATGCCCATTTTCCGCGATGTATCCTGATAAAGCAGGTTCAGGCTGCTGCCGCCGTCCATAAGGACTCTAGTGAGGTGAAATCCATCACTAATTGGGTCTAGAACCAATGCGGCGAATCGCCATGATGGATGCTAGTGGGGTGGTCCCTTCGATCAAAAGTGATCAGGCAGGAAGACCATGGGTTGAACTTTGGGGTGAATAGCTCCATCGCGTATACGTCCCTTAGCACACGCTTCCGCTCCCTCTTGGGGACGTGGGTTGCGTATATCATGTTCACCGTCCGCACTTGTGGGGGAAAACCTTTCTGTCCACTGTTGTTCGGCGGCCGGGGCTCCTCCTTATCATCGCTATGCAGCCCCTTGTCTCTGCTTTCGGCATTTAACTTGCCTGCCCGCTTGAACACCCAACAATCCCTGTTGGTGTGATTGGCTGGTTTTTCGGGGGTGCCATGTATCTGGCATGAGCGGTCGAGTATTCGGTCCAAACTGGACGGGCCCGGAGTATTTCTTTTGAATGGCTTTTTCTGCTGACCGGGTTTAGAGCCTTTGAATCCGGCATTAACTGCCGTATCCTCAGCATTATCGCTGTTAATGCGGCGCTTTTGCTTGTTGCGACGTGACCTGCCACTGTTGTCCTTGGTATCCGAATTACCAGGGCTCTTGGTCATGTTATTGTTGCAAGCTAGCCAGCTGTCTTCTCCCACGCAAAAGCGGGTCATAAGTGTCATGAGGGATGCCATAGATTTCGGCTTTCCTGTCCTAGGTGCCGTGCAAGCCACTCGTCGCGGATGTTATGCTTGAAGGCTGCTAGGGCCTCTGCGTCCGGACAGTCGACAATTTGATTTTTCTTGGTTAGGAACCGTGTCCAGAATTGTCTGGCCAATTCCTCTGGCTGCTGAATTATGTGGCTTAGGTCATCGGCGTCTGGTGGTCGCACATAAGTGTGCTGGAAATTGTCGAGGAATGCGGCTTCCAGGTCCTCCCAACAACCAATTGATTCTGCTGGCAAGCTGTTAAGCCAATGCCGAGCTGGTCCTTTAAGCTTGAGTGGGAGGTATTTGATGGCGTGTAGGTCATCACCGCGGGCCATGTGGATATGAAGGAGATAGTCCTCGATCCATACCGCGGGATCTGTTGTGCCATTGTATGATTCGATGTTCACGGGTTTGAAACCCTCGGGGATTTGATGATCCATTACTTCATCTGTGAAGCATAGTGGGTGTGCGGCGCCTTTGTATTGGGCTACATCACGACGCAGCTCAAACGAGCTTTGTCTACTGTGTTCGGCCCGGCCGGATTTACTGTATCCGGCGTGACGAGTACCGTCTCGTGTCGTGGGGCGCCCACGTGATCCATAGATCGATCTTGTTTGCCTTGCCTTGTCCTCCAATATGTCTCGCAGGTCTGGCGCATTTTCCCATGCCTTGGTATTTTTTGAGCGGCACCGGGGTGCGGCTTGAGTGGAGGACCCAGAGGACTCTCTGTCGCGGCCACGGGGCGGCCGGTCGGCCGCATCATGTGCTGGTGATGTAGGTTTAGGTGCTTCCTCCTCTAATTGGGGTAGCAACCTGCGCTTTGGGTAGCTCTTGGAGGAGCGTTCGAGTTCATACTCTTCGGACGCAAGGACTTCGGTCCATCTATTGGCTAGCAAATCATGATCATCTCTAAGCTATTGCTGTTTTTTCTTGAGGCTGCTCGCCGTGGCCATAAGCCTGCATTTGAAGCGCTCTTGTTCGACGGGATCCTCCGGCATGACGAATTCATCGTCGTCGAGGCTTGCCTCGTCTTCGGAGGGAGGCATATAATTATCGCCCTCGACCTCTCTGTCTACCGCTCTCTCATGAGGGCTGGCTTCTATATCCTCATATGCTGAATTTTGCTAGAGGTGGTTGTCTTCGGCACTGTCCGGGGTGTTATTATCTCCCGTGCTGGAATCACTGTTTTTGTTTCGGTGGGATTTAGAGCGGCGCCTCTGACGCCGGCACTTAGGCTGCTTCTTGGAGGGGTCATCCTCCGTTGTTCCATCGCCATTGCCTTCTTTTGGGGTGTCCACCATGTATATATCATACGACGAGGTGGCTTTCCAGTGCCCTATAGGCGCTGGTTCTTGATCGTCTCCTGCATCGACGTCCATACCGTCGATGTCTTCAGAGTCGAAGTCGAGCATGTCGGTTAAATCATCGACAGCGGCTACGAAGTGGGTGGTGGGTGGGCTTTGAATTTCTTCATCATCCGCATCCCAACCTTGCTGACCATAGTCCGGCCAGGGCTCTCCTAACAAAGAGAGAGACTTTAGTGAATTCAGAATATCGCTGAAGGGTGAGTGCTGAAAGATGTCCGCGGCGGTGAACTCTAGGATCGGCGCCCAATTGAGTTCGATCGGTCAGGGCGCGGAGGGCTCGGAGTCTGGAGAGGAGTCCGGCTTCTTGGAGTCACGGGCTTCGCAGAGAATAGGGCTGGTGTTTCGGCTCGATCTCCGTAGAGATCGCAGCCCCCGAGGCGGTGTCTAACCACCCATCCTCGGTTGGTGTGATCGGCTCCGAGCTAGGGGTCGGAGCGGACACAGGTGCGGCCTCCAGGGCACTGTTCGGCGGCAGAGCTAAATCATGCCCATCGTGATAATGCGGCGCGCTTGGCTGTGGCTCGAATCCGTCGAAGATCAAGTCTCCGCGGATGTCGGCCGTGTAGTTCAAACTTCCAAATCTGACCTGATGGCCAGGGGCATAGCTTTTGATCTGCTCCAGATGACCAAGCGAATTGGCCCGCAGTGCAAAGCCGCCAAATACGAAGATCTGTCCGGGGAGAAAAGTCTCACCCTGGATCGCATCGCTGTTGATGATCGGAGAAGCCATCAGGCCTAAAAGTGACAACACAGAGGAACTCTCAATGAAAGCACCAATGTCGGTGTCAAAACCGGCGGATCTCGGGTAGGGGGTCCCGAACTGTGCGTCTAGGCCGGATGGTAACAGGAGGCAGGGGACGTGATGTTTTACCCAGGTTCGGGCCCTCTTGATGGAGGTAAAACCCTACGTCCTGCTTGATTAATATTGATGATATAGGTAGTACAAGAGTAGATCTACCACGAGATCAGAGAGGCTAAACCCTAGAAGCTAGCCTATGGTATGATTGTTGTTCGTCCTACGGACTAAAACTCTCCGGTTTATATAGACACTGGAGAGGGCTAGGGTTACACAGAGTCGGTTACAATGGTAGGATATCTACATATCCGTATCGCCAAGCTTTCCTTCCATGCCAAGGAAAGTCCCTTCCGGACACGGGACGAAGTCTTCAATCTTGTATCTTCATAGTCCAGGAGTCCGGCCGAAGGTATAGTCCGGCTATCCGAACACCCCCTAATCCAGGACTCCCTCAGTTGCCATGGGCCAAGAGCCACCGAGTATTTAAACTCCGGATTTACTTGTCAACCGATAAGGTATTCACATCTTTCATAGCCAAAATTGGCTGGATTTTCATGATGATATTGAATGATTGAGGTTTTCATACCGGATTATATTATTCAAATCTTGAATAGCCAACATGGCTGGATTTTTTGGTTATTAATAACCAGTATTATGATAAGGTTTTCAAAGTCGCTTCAGTGCAATTGCTATTATTTATCAATGGGTATGATTTATTCCACAATGAAATGAATAGTCCTGAGTCGCTACAGGCTTACGACCCGACACTTGGGGGCTACATTATTCAGATTGCGATTACATCAAAAATGTAAGTCCCATGTCACTGCAAGCATGCACCATGGCACTTGGGGGCTAACGCAAAGTCATTCTTAACTCGCCTTATTGAAGACCCGACTCATTACACTGTAATGAGCCGGCCCTTGGGGGCTGCCAATTGCTTCTGTCAAAAATTCAAAGTATAGAAGTTTTAGTCCATTATATTGAAGGATCCATTGCTCGGTTGGTAGAGCACAAGGCTCTTAACCTTGTGGACATGGGTTCAAGCCCCATGGTGGGAGTTACATCATATAATGTTATTTTCAATGAAGTTCCACCTCAGTATTATCTTACTAAGCCGGCCCTTGGGGGCTACACGTTGTTGTTCAAGTCTACATGATCATATCTACAAAGTCCTTGCTCATTATTGCTTAATGACCCGTCCCTTGGGGGCTACACTGGTTGAAGTTTTTATGGGCATCAGGCAATTACAAGTCCCAGGTTGCTGCAAGCATGACAACCCGGCACTTGGGGGCTACATATATGGAATATTCAGTTTTTGCTACTGACTAAGATGAACAACATGGATTTCTTCAAAGTGGTAATATTTATATTGAAGCAACTCTTAAGTCATCACTTTGCTCTGCTCAAGACTTGGGAGCTACAGGTAATATGGATATAAGGGAGAAAAATCTTCAAATTCTCAGTTTTGAGCAAACCAGATTGACCCGGTGTCTGCAACAATTATGACCTAGCGTCAGCAACAATTATGACTCGGCATCATCTGTTTATAACCCAGCAATTTTGGTAATCATAAATTGGAAAGTTCTACATCTTCAAGCCAGCTGAAAATCATATGAGTATTTCAAGACCAATATTTTAAGCATTGGGAGCTAAATCAAATGAATTATTCTTCACAATATTTCTATGAGAAACTAATGTCGGCAAAATTGATTATGAAGCTGGTCTATATATTGACCCGGACTTTCCAGAAGAAGGAAATGACAAGGACATAAGGATGATCAGGTCCCGGCTTCCAAGAATTTTTAAGCATAACCTGTCAAATTTATTCTTGTGTTTATTTTGCAGGATAAGTTTAACATGGATAAATCCAAATTAAACTGGGGGCTAATGTCGGGGATATACCCCGCGGTATGACCCGGCCGGAAGTATGACCCGGCCGGACTTGGCGATTCACTGATGACCCGCCCGGATCTCTCCACTCACTGATGACCCGGCCAAGCCAGGTGACTCATTGGTGACCCGACAGGCGGGTAAGAGGAGCGACAAGACCCAGTAGGCGGTTCAAGGAAGGCCGGCTCGTGTTATGGTGGGCCAGCTTAAGAGGAAAGCATAAGGAATATTCCCTTATGAATGAAGCAAGACTAGGGGCCAGTTCTTTTCGGCGATTCTCCCAGAATCGCCCTCCTCCCCAGCTTCTCCCAGAATCGCCACTCCATAATTTTTTAACAATCCTATCTAGTTAAGGTCTAATTAGCTAGGATTGTAAAAAACATATGAAGTAGTGATTCTGGGAGAAGCTAGGGAGGGGGCGATTCTGGTAGAATCGCCCAAAAGAACTGGCCCTAGGACTCCACTTGTAATAGACTAATCCTAATCCTAATAGGACTAGTCATGTAAGCCGCCCCTTCAACATATATAAGGAGGGGCGGGGCACCCCAAGAGGGACAAGTTTTTCACAAGTTAGGTTAGACAATAGCTCTCGAGATAGAGCACCCTTGTAATCGTGATCATCATCATCAATATCAATGAAGCAGGATGTAGGCTTTTACCTCCACCATGAGGGGCCGAACCTGGGTAAAACCTCGTGTCTCTCGTCATGTTCAACCCCTCTCAAGCTACCACATAGATGCGTTGGCCTCACGACTAAGTCCTTTCAATGAAGACATCTGTCATGACAATTCCACGACAGGGTCACCTCCACGGCTAGGGGCACTCGAGATCAGATTCCCGAAAAATGCTGGATGCACATTGGGGTACTGGAAATTTTCATGGGTTGCTCCACAAAAAAGTAGGTGTCGGGGTAGAATCGGAGTTGACATCTGTATTGTGGTAGATGTACTGGATTGAGTGAAATAAAGTTGGCAGTGTTCCTCCAGAAATGAAATTGGGAATTAGAGACGAGGAACTGCCAAACAGAAATGCCTCTATGAGGCTCTAGGTTTAGAAATCTGACACGCGGGGTATGCACAGATAGAGAGGGATATGTGACTTTGCTTTTCCCCGAGTACTACCCTAAATGTACTCGTGGGGGAACCGGGTATGCGTGCAATATGCAGTACAAACAAACTAACAAAGAGACTGATGTAACAAACATGCAATGAAAAACACAGCAAACAAATCATTCTAAGGTGTTTTACTACTAGTGGGTATATGTAATCTTGGCATACATATACCTACACCAGCACACATTTTATTAGAGACTCGGGACGAGCCAATGTTGTTTTTAGTGTATGTGCCGTACTGATTAAAATCTTGTTAACCACACAGTATCAATCCTGTCAAACATTTCTGCTTGACAGAGAGACAAACAAAAACAAACACAAAAACGAAAGCAAGCAAGCATACATAGCATAGGGGCTACAACAGTACAAACATACAACAAGCACGAACACGCTAAACGCTAAACGAAACTACTCACTCCGGGATACATGGTTCTATCCTCATATCAGGGATGAATCGACAGACCGACCTACTCGCGGAAACAACTGATTGCGTGACTAAGGTCAAGCTGAGGGCTGGCCTTGCTGGGGCTCTCTTAGAGGACGAAGACTGAGCCAATCTCCATCTTCATCGTCCAACACTACTATGGGTTGGGGTTCGACTACTAGGGGTGTGGCTGAAATTGATCCAAGCAAATGGTGTTGGTGGATTTGGTAAAGAGCCTTGTCGAGGGTGACGATGTTTGGCCTAGGCCACAACACCGGCTGGGAGGGTAGCACTGGTCCGGATGGCATAGGGTGAATGGCTTGAGATGCGAATTTATGAGCCTCACGATAAGCTTCCTTGACAACTCGTACTGCATCGTTGTCCATGGTTCTAAATTCGGCAAGCATCTTATAAATCATCATCCCCTGGATAGTGATATATTGCACCAGGCGAGCGATTGCTGGGCCATCTCCCAGAACAATGATAGGAGGCTGAATTCCTGCTTCTGTCACAACGGGGAAAAAGCAGAACTCCCACCTCTCTGCCACTTGCGGGAACTTGGTGCGGAGGTATAGGATAGCCTCCACAGCAGCGGCCTGAATGGCCAAATCAGTAGTGGACATGGCTCTGCCCTGAAAAACCAAGGGTTGACCATCTGTTGCGGGACCTGGGCAGATGTGCACTCTTGCATCATAGCGGTGAAGGTGAGGGACGGGTGCCGATTGGAACACTAGGTAATCGGGGCTAGCATTACAGCCAAAGGCTTTGGTGAGCATCTTAGTAAGAAGGGGTGGAAAGCCAGTGTGGTTGACGGCAAAGGTGCGGGTGAAAAACTTGGAAGCTTTGAGGGTGCTAGCCATGGCTGGAGTGTTACTAGCTAGGCTTCTTTGCAGGGACATGGCTGAATGAGGAGTGAGCGATACAACTAGCGGAAAGGGGTTTTATAGGCAGCTATGCGGGACATGCCTGCATGGTGTGGCCCATTTCCCTTCATGGCGAAGGGTAAACGATGCGGCCGACCAGAAATGATATGGTTGCTATTCGTTCCACAGATAGCTAGGCGGGGACAGCGGGGTGAGGACATGTCAATCCTGACTACGCCACATGTTGATTAACAGTGGCCATGTCGGATGCCAGGGATGGGTCAAATCCCTTAGGGTCATTACAGGTTAATGGTAGCGGTGATCTAATGCTAGGATAACCTATGCCATCCTGGATGCTCTGATACCATCTCCTGTGGCACCCCGATCCGCATGGAGCAGGGGGCCTTCGCACGTCAGCCCGGGATAACGCCTGATGCACGACAGGTCCATGATACAGCATTTCAGGTACAATAATATTGATCAAATACATGTGTCTATGATTACATCATTGATGAATACAATTATCTGGCATAGCCCTAAGGCTATACAGATGGCAGCGGAAGTCTATCTAACTAGAGATGAAAGTCTTGGTTTGGTAGCATCTCACTCTGGCTGGACTCCATAACTCACAGGACTGGCAAGATTACAGCCTAGCATAACAGAACAAGCGAACAATTCGGGCACGACCTACAAAACTGGCATGACACGCCGGGTCAGTACATTGAATGTACTTGCAAGACAACCAAATACATAGCATCCAAACGAGCAGATGACAAAGCAAGAACCAAGCATATGCAACAGTCTACTTCAACACCACTTCTAAGCATGGCATGATATTAACTAGAATTCATAACTCAAACTAAGCATGAACGACCTCATAGCATCTCCTAATATGGGAATAATAGGACATATCAAACTTACTTCTAACATAGCAACAGAAAAACATAGCATATCAAAATGTGGCATGGCATCATGAAACTATGCTAAAAATAAACTACCAGTTACCTCCCGTGCAGACATGATGCATTAACCTTATGCAACAATCACTTACTCTGCCACGGCTCCTCAGAGCACACTCATGACTTACCGAGACCTCGTCTCATGACGCATATCAACACATCATCGTGGCTTCTCACGATTATCTCATTATCCAAGTCACCACATTATTTATCACATCTTAGTTATCACATTAGTTATTAGCGGATTTATCCTCCATTTTGACCGAGACCTGATAGTGTGACCTACTACGAACTTGTGCCCATGACGGAGGACGCAGCTATCGATAGGTTTGACACACACTCTGTAGAGGTAGTGCACTGTACCCACACCACGGAACCCATGGCCTCGCACTCCCATTCGGGTGGACAAACGGCATGCCGACAAAACCGATCTACTGCCATGACACTCTCCCGGCCACTCCGACAACACCCATTTTTGGGTTCAGTCCTGGGTGGCCCAGCCTACCAAAGGCAAATGGACACCGTCGTGGCAAACAAAAATGGTCCCAAACGGGGACAAAGCGTGCAAAACAACTCGGGCTCACAAGGTTCATGTCCGCCTACCTGATCAGGGTAGCGCGTTCCCATAACCTTCCCTCGTGTGGAGGCACTGGCGAGAGGCATGACAATAAACCAGTTAGGGCCTTCCCATACCAAGGCAAATGTGGCTGCACTGGAAAAAGCTCGATTTGGTGGCACTATGACATCCCAGTGATGACGGAGGAGGTATGTTATTAGGTCATATTATTAACTTCTCCATCATCAATCATCATGCGAGCATTTTTAACATGAATGCAACAACTAACATGCAACATACAGATGCAGCAACAAAACATCAAGCTTTTCAAGTGAACGGTGGTAGCATATGAAACATGGCAATATCAAGTACTAGCATTCTCATCAGCGTAATCAGAATCATCATAACAACGATACTACTAACATGGAACTAAACTAGAAACAAGCATGATATTATCAGCAACAACATCCAGCTAGCATGTCAACATAATACATGAAAACACAAGCATGCATGGCACATAACAAAAACATATAGCACGACTGAAATAATAGCAAATGAAACAGAAAAGAAACTACTGCAACTAACACACACACGAGGTGCAAGCAAAGTCAACATGCAATTTTGGGGCTCATGATAAGAGGTTGGCTTGCCTGGGGGTCGAGAAATACTCCGGGAAAAAGTGCGGAACGGTCGCGGAAAGATTTGTCGGAAACAGTTCTCTCTCGGAGGGGGCTGCTTTCCTGCAAGGGCAAAGTGTTCATTTTCACTGTGTTAAAACATTATGAAAATGATACCAACGGAAATAGCTCGACGAACAGAGAACGTGAGCGTTGGAATCACCTCAATCGGAGTTACGGTTGATGATATACGAAGGGTTGAAGCTCAGGGACCTATCGATGAAATTTTTTCGGCAAACAGGCCCCTGGAGGAAAAACAGAACGCGCCTTTGGGCCGAATACATTTTATGCAAAGAGAAACGTATTCTGAGCGGAAGTACAAAGAGAATGCGCTTTCAGAACTGAGAAAGCGCATTTCAGATAAAAGAGGAAGGAAATACGCTTTCATATATTCAAAACGCATTCCTTGAAAATGTTTCCACTTACAGACGCGGGCCCGGGGCGGGGTCAACGCGGAGACACTGCCAGGTGGGGTAGGGGAAGGCACGGGGCCCACCTGGCTTCGTCTTCCTCTTCCTCTACTCGGGGCGCGACGAGCCGAGGGAGAGGCTCACCTCGACGGCGATCGCCGGCGGCTCTAGCCACCGCAGACGATGGGCAACCTACCCACGAGCTCAGGAGCAAGAGGCGCATCTCGTGGTGGTGTCAGCTGGCATCGAGGAGCTCTAGGGAGGGAGCAATAAGGCTCACGGCGGAGAGGGGCTTCGGCCGCTGTCGAGCAAGGTGCTCCGGTGGGGGAAATGGGTGGGCAAGACAACGGGGCGGCTCACCGGACCCCAGGGAATGCACTGGTGGAGGTGGAACAGCGAGAGGGGCGCGGCAGCACCAGGATCGAGCAGAGCCCGAGGCGGCGGCCATGGCAATGGTTGGGGTCGGGGAGGAGCTCCGGGAAGGGATGGTTGACTCGGAGAGGCGTTGTAGACTGCGAGGGAGCTCAGGGCATGCTTAAATAGCCACCGTGAGGGCTCGAGAAGGGGGGCGAGGTGGCACGCGCGCGGCTACATGTCCGTGCTCCGGCGATGAGCACGCATGGCCAAATGTCACAGGGAAGCAGCAGGAAGGTGACGAGGGGGACGCAGACAAGCGCCAGGGGTCACGGAGTCGAGCTGCACTCGGAGACGAGGGGAGGAAGAGGACAGGAGCGAGGAAACGACGGTGCACACGGGCACGAACTGTGTGGCAACGATGATGGAACGTTGAGGAAGGAAACGAAGGGGGAGAGGAGTCCAGCGAGAAGAAGATGTCGAGGCTGGGATGTGTGACACGCTGGGACAAACCAAATTCGGCCGGAGCAGGGCTCTCGACAAGAACAGTGGCTAGACCACCGATTTGGCTGGCAATGCATCTGGTCACCAAGGACAAAACACATTCTGGCCATCTACTTCATGCCAAACCTTGTCAGTAGTGGAGTCCTTCCAAGGCTCATTAAAAATGAGGTGATGGCACGAGCAGAAGTGTAGTGAGAAGAGGGAAACAAGCTCGACAAGTTTGTTGTTGCAAACTTGGCCACATCTTGGTGATCAAACTAGTGGGATTAAGGACTAAACTTGATGTCCGGGAGGTTTAGGGTAGCAAGGACTACGGTCCTGGGAATTTGGAGGGGATTTGAGCAAGGATTTAGCATAGTTGCTTTGCAACTGCTAGAATTGGTCCAGAAGACAAATGATGAAGAAGCACTCACTAGGAGTGTTGGATTGAGCTAAGACTTGGCAAAGCTTGATGATTCAGGCATATAATGATGCTATAAAAATATCATACCAAATGGACTTGCCAAAATGGTACTTCCTTCACAGCTATCATTTCTGACCAAAAACTTGAGAAAAATCCTCAGGGCAAATGGCTAACTGAAATGAGCCAAAGTTTTGTGGAGATGGGTCATATGGATAGGAGAGGCCTGGGAAAAGTTTTAGCCATAATGGAGCAATATGAAATACACTTGCTTCACAAACTGAAAAAAATTGGACAAAAACCAAGAATTGCTCCTGTGCTCACATAGTTCAATGAAATAAACTTAATTTAGGTGGAGTCTAATGATTTAGGATATATGAGAAGATGGCAAAGTTTCATCCCATTTGGAAACTCTATGAAGGTACTTCCTTCACAAAGTTGCAATCTGGTCAGAAACTTTGAAACATTACCCAGGGAGCTAGGAGGAAGGGATTGAGCTCATATTTTGTATCCATGGGTTATTTATCCATGTTAATCACCCTGCCAAATTGCAGCTCAATTGGAATTAGGAATAAAGCACTTCCTTTGGAAAATTTCAGAGAAGGCAGAAACTTGCATTGGATCATGTGCCAAATTTTTATCCGTGGAACATGAGATATGGATGGAACTAGTAATTATATAGCAAGGAGAAGCTCCACAATTTATGTGGGAATTTTCTCTTCTATAAAAATAGTAGTTCCTTTAGAAAGGGGCATAAATGCAATGTTGGCATAAAACAAGAAAAGACACGTTTCCTTATTTAACCATGGCCAATATCCTTGCCAGAGCATGGAGTAGACATAAATATCAACTCCACCAATTCACATGAATTTAGGAGAGGGCTAGCTATGCCTTTGGATTTTTATTCCCCAGAAAGGCAAGAAAGGAATAAATCAGAATTCAAAAATATTTGCATGGGACTTAGCAATATTTTTGCATATCCAGAGTTTGGAAAGGTAGAGGGGTCTCTGGAAACAATTGGGATGATCAAAAGATCAAGGAAAATGATGGCCCCTTTGTAATCACAAAGGCCACATTCAAATTCCAAAAAATTGGAATTAGGGTTTGAGAGGATTTGAGATGATGCAAAGGAGGTCTTGCCCACTGAAAAAGACATGAGCTAGATTTTGAAAGGTTGGAAATGACAAGAAGTCTCAGAGTCATCCAACAAACTCAGGAGAAAGATTTTGAAAATGAGTGCCAGGAGAGAATAACAACACAAAAATTGATAACCCAATTTTGGGGCTGTTACACCCAACAATTCATGCTGGTATGATTAGCAGGCTTATCAGGAGTGCCATGAATCTGGTAGGGCCGATCGAGTATTCTGTCCAAACTAGATGGACCATCCTTATTTCCTTTGAATGGCTTCTTCCACTGACCGGGTTTAGAACCACTGAATCCGACATTGACCGCGGTGTCTTCGGTAACTTTGTTATTGCTTCGACGCCTATGTTTGTTGCATCGTGGCTTGCCATTGCCATCCGTGGCCTCGGAGGTGCCAGGGTCGCTTTTTCCATCCTCCCAATCATCTTGTTTGGATGTTGGCTCGACAGGGGCTTCGGGGTCTTCGGCATTCTCCGGAGTGTTATTGTCTTCGGTGTCGGTATTGTTGTCTTTTTCACAACGCGATTTTGAACGGCGCCGCTGATGTCGACGCTTTGGAGGTGCTTCAGTAGGCTTGTCCTCAACCGGATCCTTATTGCCGCCGTCGTCATCCTCTTTGGGTGTGTCTACCATGTACACGTCGTATGTGGAGGTGGTCGTCCAACATCCAGTAATCGAAGGGTCTTGGCCTTGATCGTCTCTAGCATCGTCGTCCATGCCGTCGATGTCTTCGGAGGTGTAGTCCAGCATGTCAGTTAAGTCTTCGACATTGGCTATGAAGTGGGTGGTGGGTGGGATGTAAAATTCCACGCTCTCAGCCACTAGTCCAGGCTGGGCGTAATTCAGAAGTGATTCCTCTGCAATGGCGAGGGATCGCATTAAGTCTAGAGCCTCGTTTAGGAGCAATGTTTGGACAGGGAAGCGAGAGTCCACGGGGGCGGCCGGGGTGAGAGCCTCCTGGCCATGCTCACTTGACGTGGACCTCGAGAATTCGGGTCTAGAGTCCGAGGGGGGTCCGGCACTTTAGCAACAAGGGGAGCCCGGTTCATCTTCGAGTTTGCCGATGACGCAATCCCCTCCAGATCTCCGGCAGCAAGTTCCATAATTGCAGGGAGTCTGGCGGGATCTAAACTCCTGTCTTCGGACCTGGTAGTCTACTCTAGATCTAAGGCCAGAGCAGCGGTCGGGGCCGTGAACCCTTCGAAGATAAAGTCTCCTTGGATATGAGCGACATACTTCATATTTCCAATACTGATCTGATGACCAGGGGTGTAGCTGTCGATCTGCTCAAGGTGGCCAATCGAGTTGGCACGCAGTGCGAAGCCGCCGAATACGAAAATTTGTCCGGGAAGGAAAGTCTCCCCTGAAATGGTATCGTCGTGGATGATCGAACGAGCCATCGAACCTTTTGTCGATAGCACAGAGGAACTCTCAATGAAAGCACCAATGTCGGTGTCAAAACCGGCCAATCTCGGGTAGGGGGTCCCGAACTCTGCGTCTAAGGATCGAAGGTAATAGGAGGCAAGGGACAAGATGTTTACCCAGGTTCGGGCCCTCTTGATGGAGGTAATACCCTACTTCCTGCTTGATTGAAGTATAGGGGTTACAAGAGTTGATCTACCTCAAGATCATAATGGCTAAACCCTAGATGTCTAGCTCGTATGATTATGATTGCCTCTACAAACTAAACCCTCCAGTTTATATAGACACTGAAGGGGCCTAGGGTTGTACAAAGTCGGTTTAGAGAAAGGAATCTTCACATCTGAATGCCAAGCTTGCCATCCACGCCAAGGATAATCCCATCCGGACATGGGGGAAGGCCTTCTATCTTGTATCTTCTTGGCCCATTAGTCTGGCCCATATCACATAACCCGGATGCCCGGGGACCCCCTAATCTAGGACTCCCTCAGTGAGGGTTTTGTGACATGGGGATTGTGAGGGTTTTCTTTTTTCTTTTTTGAATTGGGTGGTGAGGGTTTTCTGTCCCACAAAGAGTTGCTGAGGCAATGGTTTGCTAGAGCCAACTATGTGTGATTGACTTGGAAAATTAATGCCATTACACAAGGTTCCAATTTGGGAACCGTGTGTGATTGACGTACTACCTCCGTCCTGGTTTATTGGTCCCCTTTGTAATTTGTGCCAAATTTTGACCAAATATTTAACTAAAAAATGTTTATGCATGTCACCAAAAATAATATCATTGAACTCTATGTTGAAATACGCATCCAACGATATACTTTTTGCTGACCTGCACTAACATTTTGTTAGTTAAATCTTTGGTCAAAATTTAACAAAAATTACAATGGAGGCCAGTAAACTAGGACAGAGGTAGATTCCATCAACCGAACTAATTGCATCCATATCCCACATTTAGACATAAGTAAACCTAGATTAAACATACTTAGGCATAGATAATAAGCATACACAAGCATAGTTCAACCATAAGTATATAGTTCAACCGTCATTAAGCATACTCAAGCGCATTTAAACCACAGCCATACATAGTTCAATCACACATCTCATCTCATCTACTGGCACGATCCTGAAGCTTCTCCAGGTACTCGACGTATGCGGCGTGTGCCACCCTGCGAGAATACTTCTGCTTGAAGGAGCCAACAACTCGTCCTCTTGCATGCGCCAGAACACTTTGATATGCCTCATGAATCTTTTGGTTGCAAAATGGGCATCGATAGCCCCAGTTCCAGGTCCTAATATGCATGTTATGCATTCTCGCATAAAGCTCCCTGAGGATTTGCCTCTTGTAACTCCTCTGGCCATCTCCACCCTCGTTGTCGACATCTTCAGATAGCACCTATACATATAGTAAAAATGTGCCATAAAATTTGGAATACAAACTAATCTCCAGCGAACATTTGGTTGTTGCCAAAATTTGGCATCAAATTAATGTTTACATGCCATAAAGTAGGATTTGGAATTTATGGCTATTTTTTAGACATATCCAGAGATTATGGTTCGATTTTTAAGCACAATCATCTATGTACAGACCAATCTTGAAGAAAATAATGGCACAAACATATATATAGGTCATTCAAAATCAATTGTCAAGACCTGGCTAGGAATTATTAGCATGAACACTAACCCTAGTCGGATTATTATCATAAATCATTTGCACAGATGAAACAACTAATCACTTATCGTTTGTACCATTCAAACAATCAATACACTACACAGATCTAACGAAACTTACTCAGATTTCATGGATTAGGAGAACATAACCCTAGGTTTTCTATTCCAAAAAAGGGGGAGGCAAGAGTAACTAGAGAAACCTTAGGATGTATTTGACACATAAGTGGGTATAGATGACTAGCCGGTTCTTCGTCATCGTCAGAGCGATCGCCTGAGTCGTCACCAGAGTCGGTATGGACCTCCAGCTCCGGCTGTGGAAGCACGACGCCGTGGATGATGTCAGGGTGCAGTGATGCCTCGCCGGTGGCGACGGCAACCTTTGTTTCCATCTTCACATCATGCTCCAGTGCTTCAGCAGCCCCAGCGTCGTCACTCCCTTCGATGGGGTGCTTCAGCGGCATCCTCATACACTTACGGCTTTAAGGGCTGAGAGAGGCGTCAAGGATGCAAGCGGAGAGAGAGGATTGTGTGTGTGGTGAGGATGGGGGTGCGGCCGCTCGGGCACACCATTAATATGGAGTAGTGGGAGAGAGGCAGGCGGTGGTCAAACCGCAGGCTTGCCTCCCGGTGAGCCTGCTCATAGGACTGCTGGCATGCCTACCATCATTTCACACAACTACTCGCGTGCCTCGTGATGACACTGCGCAATGAGCACCCCTCCCATCAATTCACACACCTGCACGCATGTCTACCAGTCTACCTGCGCAGCGGACTGCTCGCATGCGTCGCATCAACTCGCCTCTGCTCGCACGGCACATGGGTCACGTGGTGGCACGTATATTATTTTTCTATTTTGATGATTAATGTTGCTGCTTTATTGCTTAACCGAAGAATGGCACGTATCCATTGTTGGTCTAACGCCCACGGTTTGAATAAATAATCCGTTTGCGATATTGGTTCCCAATTATTAATAATCTCCCAATTGTAAGAAGATAAAGATTACATCAAAACTTGTCTCAAATTTGACAAAAAAAAGGTATAATGCCACTGTGTATTGGTGTTCATATGACAACACGATAAGTTTCATGAATCTCAAATAAGTTTTGGATGTACTAGATTTTAAAAATCAAGATTCTCAATGTTTGAAATTTCTTGCATGGGGAGCAAACATGCACCTAGGTGCACTTTCATGTGTGCATGTAGCTCAAATTTGTTTTTGCATATTATACCCCTAGAAAATCAATTAATATACTAAAACATCTTAATGATCTCTGGGTTTTTTCAAAATTAAAATGCCCCTCCTTTGGTAACATATGTTCACCGCGGGAAAATTTAGCATGCATCGTAGCTGCGGTGGATGCGCGGTGTGTGTTTGTGTGTGTGTGCCTGGGGTGGGGGCTGGTAGTACACTACGAGTCATGAGCCACCGTGTGGGTTGGCTGTTTTGTGAGGCAGGTGCCACATCAAAGTCGTGAATTCATTATTTAAAACATTACACAACCCTTTTCATACATACATGTTTTTGCCACATGCAGTCGGTGGTTTTCCTACACGACACTCACTCACGTGTGATGCTTTCTGTGGGCCCGCGAGGTTGTCGTCCATCACTTCGACCAACAGTCGATAGAGAGGTTAATTTGACCAGCAAGGTAGAATCTTTTTTGTTTGTGTTATGGTGGGACTATATAGTACACGTCGAAAAGGTGGGAGGGACTAGCATATATACCACGTACGCGTCCGTGAACACACCTCACTCAGTGTCGAGACTTCGGTTTCTGAGTCACGTGCCACATCAAAGTTGTGCATTGGCTATTCAAACATCACACAACACCTCCTTGGGCCACATGCATGCAGGTGGTGGTTATCCTAGGATACTCACGTGTGATGCTTCCATCTATGGGCCCGCAAGGTCATCGTCGATGCATGCATCACTTTGACCTACATCGGGAGAGGTTAATTAATTTCACCATCAAGGAGGATTCTTTTTGGTTTGTATTATGGTAGGAACATATAGTATGCGTCAAAGAGGGGGAAGGGGACCAGCATATGTAGTACGCTTCATGAAACTCGCTTTGTGTGGGGAATTTACGGTTTTCGAGGCATGTACCACATCGAAGTTGTGCATTTTGGGTATTCAACAGTGTTTGGCCCACATGCAAAGTAATGGTGGTTGTCCTCTGGCACCCACTCACGCGGTTATCAGCGATATCGATGCTTCCCATTTGTGGGCCCGCTTGGTCCATCACTAGTTTGCTTGACAACGAGAGAGATTAATTTGACTTAGTAGGGGATTATTTTTTTGGTTTGTATTACGGTATATAGGTCATGCTCTGGGATGACATGATATAGTTTGAGCACACGTGCATGTGTACACATGAATCCCTCCCATCGAGTCGAAGTGTCCAGTACCACGACATGTCTTGAACCGATCTCACTCTGTCTGGGGACTGTACGATTTTCGACGCACGCACCACATCAATGTTGTGAATGGTATTCAAACATGGATGCACGCATCACCTCCAAACATACATATGCATATAGTGGTTGTATTCAAACGATACACTCCCTCACATGGTTATCGGCGACAAGCCTATACATTCGTGGGCCCGCGTGGACATCCATGATCACTTTGACCGACAACGAGATAGGTTACGATGGTGGATTCTTCCTTTGGTCTGTGTTATCATAGTAGGTCATGGTGAGATTCAGACCTAAGTTTGAGCACATAGTATGCATGCATGCATGAATCCCCATCATCGGCTCGAAGTGTGGTGTGACATACACATGCGTCGTCAATTAGCCCTCGCTCCATGTGGGGATTTCTGGTTCCAAAGCACGGTGCCACAACAAAGTTGTTCCATTGTGTATTCAAACATAAACACTCCATACATATGTTTGGGCCACATGCAGGCAGTGGTTGTCTTCGGGGACTAGCTACTTGCATGATTATTGGTGAGCTATCCCATCTCTGGGGTCGCATGGAGGGCCATCACTTTGACTAACAAAAAGAGAGAGGTCGTATGACCAAGGTGGATTATTCTTGGTCCATTTTACAATACATATTGGTGAGATGCCCTCTCCCACCGACTGAAAGTGTGTGTGTGTGTGTGTGTGTGTGTGTGTGATCGGGGGGACTGCTACTTTGCACTTTGCTAAGTGAACCTCTGTGGGGGCGGGCATGCGTTCATAGCTTAGGATTCCCCTCCTGCCGACACGAGGGAGGACAAGAAACACCGTGCGCTTTTGTGACATAGGTGCCACCTCGAAGTTGTACATTTTGTATTTGAACATAAAACCACCCTTTTCATACATATATTTGGTCCACATGCAAGTGTGTTCATCTTCTAACCCTTTCCTGCGTGATTTTCGCCAAATTTATGAACATTAGACAAGTCGGGTGACGCAATAGACATGGTTCACTAACACTAACCGTGTGCCACGCCGGTGCCCCTATCACGCACATTAGCACAGTACATTGGGATCCATGAGGCTTCCCCTCTCAAAAATATCTACCCGCCTACAGGTTTTTTCTGTTTGATAACACACGGTTATTATGTTTCGACCGTGTGTGATGTTTGTTGTTCCTGCTCCCGCCTGCATCCCTCAAAAATATCTGCGCGGCTCAAGGGTTTTTCTGTTTCATAACACACGGTTGTTATTTCCGGACCGTGTGTGATGCACCATCATCCAAATTTTCAATAGCCCCGGCATTTTACTCCCGCGTTTGACTCCCGCGTAGTAAAATTTTTAGTAGCGCATCATTTCCTCAAACATCCCCCTCCCCACACACAGCCCAAAAACTCCTCGGGTACGCACGCACGCACACACACACACACGCGCGTGCGCGTGCCTGCCACAACCCCTCCCTCGCTCAATACCCTAGCAAGGTCGTCGCCGCCGCAAGGCCTCCATTGTCAACATCTGCCGGTTTTCCCGTGCAGCTTACCCACCGATCTCCATACCCAGGCCACCCTGAGTTTCTTAGATGACGCCTGCCAAACGCTCCCTTTCCCATAGATTCCCATCCCCACCCCCCACTCTAGAGCATCGCAGCCTAAGCCCGGCTACACTTCCCATGGAGCTCGAGGAGCAACTAGCCCAAAAGAGATGTATCGCGGCCTCTTCGCCTGACGTCGCCGAGGTGTCCGCCGAGGAAGCTGACAACCATTACTGTCCGTAGGCACTCAATCAGCAGGCTAGAGTATGTGGGTATGTCGTGGACGCAGGTCTTGATAACCCACAAGTATAGGGGATCACAACAGTTTTTTAGGGTAGAGTATTCAACCCAAATTTATAGATTCAACACAAGGGGAGCCAACGAATATTCTCAAGTATTAGCAGCTGAGTTGTCAATTCAACCACACTTGAAAGACTTAATATCTGCAGCAAACTATTTAGTAGCAAAGTAGTATGCAAATAGCGGTAACGGTGGCAAAAGTAACAGTAGCAGTTTTGTAACAATCATAACAGTGGCAACGGAAAAGTAACTTAGCAAAGATCAATATGAAACAAACTCGTAGGCAATGGATCAGTGATGGATAATTATGTCGGATGGCATTCATCATGCAACAGTGATACGTCTCCAACGTATCTATAATTTTTGATTGTTCCATGCTATTATATATTCTGTTTTGGATGTTTAATGGGCTTTATTTTACACTTTTATATTATTTTGGGACTAACCTATTAACCCAAGGCCCAGTGCAAATTGTTGTTTTTTTGCCTATTTCAGTGTTTCACAGAAAAGGAATGTCAAACGGAGTCCAAACGGAATGAAACCTTCGGGAACGTGATTTTTGGAACAAACGTGATCCAGAGGACTTGGAGTGAACGTCAAGAAACAAACGAGGAGTCCACGAGGCAGGGGGCGCGCCTACCCCCTAGGCGTGCCCTCCCCCCTCATAGGCCCCTCGTGGCTCAACCGACCTACTTCTTCCTCCTATATATACTCATATACCCTGAAAACAACCAGGAACACCATGAAACCCTATTTCCACCGCCGCAACCTTCTGTACCCAAGAGATCCCATCTTGGGGCCTTTTCTGGAGCTCCACCGGAGGGGGCATCGATCACGGAGGGCCTCTACATCAACTCCATGGCCCCTCCGATGATGTGTCAGTAGTTTACTTCAGACCTTCAGATCCATAGTTATTAGCTAGATGGCTTCTTCTCTCTCTTTGAATCTCAATACAAAGTTCTCCTCGATGTTCTTGGAGATCTATTCGATGTAACTCTTTTTGCGGTGTGTTTGTCGAGATCCGATGAATTGTGGGTTTATGATCGAGTCTATCTATGAACAATATTTGATTCTTCTCTGAAATGTTTTATGTATGATTGGTTATCTTTGCAAGTCTCTTCGAATTATCAGTTTGGTTTGGCCTACTAGATTGATCTTTCTTGCAATGGGAGAAGTGCTTAGCTTTGGGTTCAATATTGCGGTGCTCGATCCCAATGATAGAAAGGGAAACGACAAGTATTGTATTGTTGCCACCGAGGATAAAAATATGGGGTTTATATCATATTGCTTGAGTTTATCCCTCTACATCATGTCATCTTGCCTAATGCGTTACTCTATTCTTATGAACTTAATACTCTAGATGCATGCTGGATAGTGGTCGATGTGTGGAGTAATAGTAGTAGATGCAGGCAGGAGTTGGTCTACTTGTCACGGACGTGATGCCTATATACATGATCATGCCTAGATATTCTCATAATTATTCGCTTTTCTATCAATTGCTCGATAGTAATTTGTTCACCCACCGTAATACTTATGCTATCTTGAGAGAAGCCACTAGTGAAACCTATGGCCCCGGGGTCTATTCTCCATCATATTAATCTTCCGTCAACAAGCTATTTCTATTACCTTTTATTTTGCAATCTTTACTTTTAATCTTTATCATAAAAATACCAAAAAAATTATCTTATCATCTCTATCAGATCTCACTCTCGTAAGTGACCATGAAGGGATTGACAACCCCTTTGTCACGTTGGTTGCGAGGTTCTTATTTGTTTGTGTAGGTACGAGGGACTTGCGTGTGGCCTCCTACTGGATTGATACCTTGGTTCTAAAAAACTGAGGGAAATACTTATGCTACTTTGCTGCATCACCCTTTCCTCTTCAAGGGAAAACCAACGCAGTGCTCAAGAGGTAGCAAGAAGGATTTCTGGTGCCGTTTCCGGGGAGTCTACGCACAAGTCAAGACATACCAAGTACCCATCACAAACTCTTATCCCTCGCATTACATTATTTTCCATTTGCCTCTCATTTTCCTCTCCCCCACTTCACCCTTGCCGTTTTATTCGCCCTCTTTTTCCGTTCCCCTTATCTTTCCTAGTTCGTCTCTTTTTGCTTGTTTCTTCTTTGCTTGTGTGTTGGATTGCTTGCTTGTCACGATGGCTCAAGACAATACTAAATTGTGTGATTTTTCCGATACTAACAATAATGATTTTATTAGCACTCCGGTTGCTCCTCTTACCGATCCTTAATCTTGTGAAATTAATGTTGCTTTGCTGAATCTTGTCATGAAAGATCCGTTCGCGGGCCTTCCTAGTGAAGATGCCGCTACCCATCTAAATAGCTTTGTTGATTTATGCGATATGCAAAAGAAGAAAGATGTGGACAATGATATTGTTAAACTGAAGCTATTTCCGTTTTCTCTTAGAGATCATGCTAAAACTTGGTTTTCGTCTTTGCCTAAAAATAGTATTGATTCTTGGAATAAGTGCAAAGATACTTCTATCTCTAAGTATTTTCCTCCCGCTAAGATCATCACTCTTAGAAACGATATTATGAATTTTAAGAAACTTGATCATGAACATGTTGCACAAGCTTGGGAGAGGATGAAATTAATGATACGTAATTGCCCTACACATGGTTTGAATCTTTGGGGATTACACAAAAAATTTATGCCAGAATGAATTTTTCTTCTAGAAATCTTTTAGATTCGGCCGCGGGAGGCACTTTTATGGAAATCACTTTAGGAGAAGCTACTAAACTCCTAAATAATATTATGGTTAATTATTCTCAATGGCATACTGAAAGATCTACTAATAAAAAGGTGCATGCTATAGAAGAAATTAATGTTTTGAGTGGAAAGATGGATGAGCTTATGAAATTGTTTGCTAGTAAGAGTGTTTCTTCTGATCCTAACAATATGCCTTTGTCTACCTTGATTTAGAATAATAATGAATCTATGGATGTGAATTTTCTTGGTAGGAACAATTTTGGTAATAACGCGTATAGAGGTAATTTTAATCCTAGGTCGTTTCCTAGTAATTCCTCTAATAATTATGGTAATTCCTACAACAATTCTTATGGAAATTATAATAATATGGCCTCTGATTTTGAATCTAATATTAAAGAATTTATTAGTTCGCAAAAGAGTTTCAATGCTTTGATTGAAGAAAAAATGTCTAAGATTGATGAGTTGGCTAGGAACGTGGATAGAATTTCTCTTGATATTGATTCTTTGAAACTTAAATCTATTCCACCTAAGCATGATATCAGTGAGTCTCTCAAAGCTATGAGAATTTCCATTGATGAGTGCAAAGAAAGAACTGCTAGGATGCGTGCAAAAAAAGATTGCTTTATGAAAGCGTGTTCTTCTAATTTCCATGATAATAATGATGAAGATCTAAAAGTTATTGATGTGCCCCCTATTAAATCTTAGTTTTTCAATATGAATCTTGATAATGATGGGACTCGAGATGAGTCAACTTTAGTTAGAAGGCGTCCCAATGATTCAGAGTTTTTAGATCTTGATGCAAAAATTGTTAAAAGTGGGATTGGAGAGGTCAATACTTTAAATAGCAATGAAGCCACTATCTTGGATTTCAAGGAATTTAATTATGATAATTGCTCTTTGATAGACTGTAATTCATTGTTGCAATCCGTGCTAAATTCTTCGCATGCTTATAGTCAAAACAAAGCTTTTACTAAACATATGGTTGATGCTTTAATGCAATCTTATGAAGAAAAGCTTGAATTGGAAGTTTCTATCCCTAGAAAACTTCATAATGAGTGGGAACCTACTATTAAAATTAAGATTAAAGATCGTGAATGCTATGCTTTATGTGATTTGGGTGCTAGTGTTTCCACGATTCCTAAAACTTTGTGTGATTTGCTAGGTTTCCGTGAATTTGATGATTGTTCTTTAAACTTGCATCTTGCGGATTCCACCATTAAGAAACCTATGGGAAGAATTAATGATGTTCTTATTGTTGCAAATAGGAATTATGTGCCCATAGATTTCATTGCTCTTGATATAGATTGCAGTCCTTCATGTCCTATTATTCTTGGTAGACCTTTCCTTAGAACTATTGGTGCAATTATTGATATGAAAGTAGGGAATATTAGATTCCAATTTCCGTTAAGGAAAGGCATGGAACACTTTCCTAGAAAGAAAATTAAATTACCTTATGAATCAATTATCAGAGCCACTTATGGATTACATACCAAAGATGGCAATACCTAGATCTATCCTTGCTTTTATGCCTAGCTAGGGGCATTAAACGATAGCGCTTGTTGGGAGGCACCCCAATTTTATTTTTGTTTCTTGCTTTTTGATTATGTTTAGTAATAAATAATTCATATAGACTCTATTTAGATGTGGTTTTATTCTTTTAATTAGTGTTTGTGCCAAGTAGAACCTTTGGGGAGACTTGGGGAAGGTCTTTGCGATCTTGCTGTAACAAACAGAAACTTTAGCGCTCACGATATTTGCTGCCATTTTTTACTGGGGAGTGATATTTAGTTAATTATTTTTGCAGATGATTAATAGATAAATTCCTCACGTCCAGCAATTTATTTTAGAATTTTTGGGGTTCCAGAAGTATTCGAAACCTACAGATTACTACAGACTGTTCTGTTTTTGACAGATTCTGTTTTTCGTGTGTTGTTTGCTTATTTTGATGAATCTATGGCTAGCAATAGAGTTTATGAACCATAGAAAAGTTGTAATACAGTAGTTTTAACACCAATATAAATAAATAATGAGTTAATTACAGTACCTTGAAGTGGTGGTTTGTTTTCTTTTACTAACGGAGCCCACGGGATTTTCTTTTAAGTTTTGTGTTGTGAAGTTTTCAAGTTTTGGGTAAAGATTTGATGGATTATTGAACAAGGAGTGGTAAGAGCCTAAGCTTGGGGATGTCCAAGGCACCCCAAGGTAAAATCCAAGGACAACCGAAAGCCTAACCTTGGGGATGCCCCAGAAGGCATCCCCTCTTTCGTCTTCGTCCATCGGTAACTTTACTTGGAGCTATATTTTTATTCACCACATGATATGTGTTTTGATTGAAGCATCTTGTATGATTTGAGTCTTTGCTTTTTAGTTTACCACAATCATCCTTTCTGTACACACCTTTTTGGGAGAGACACACATGAATTGGAATTATTAGAATACTCTATGTGCTTCACTTATATCTTTCGAGTTGGATAATTTTGCTCTAGTGCTTCGCTTATATATTTTAGAGCACGGTGGTCGTTCTATTTTATAGAAATAATTGATCTCTCATGCTTCACTTATATTATTTTGAGAGTCCTTTAGAACAGCATGGTAATTTGCTTTGGTTATAAATTTTAAATACGTTGGATGCTTGATAGTTGTTTTGAGATATAAATGTGGTAATGCTAGAAGTGTGCTAGTTGAGTAATTGTGAAATTGAGAAATACTTGTGTTGAAGTTGGAAAGTCCTGTAGCATGCATGTATGGTAAATGTTATGTGACAAATTTGAAGCATGAGGTGTTCTTTAATTGCTTTCCTTATGAGTGGCGGTCGGGGACGAGCGATGGTCTTTTCCTACCAATCTATCCCCCTAGGAGCATGTGTGTAGTGCTTGGTTTTGATGAATTGTAGATTTTTGCAATAAGTATGTGAGTTCTTTATGACTAATGATGAGTCCATGGATTATTCGCACTCTCACCCTTCCATCATTCCTAGCCTCTTCGGTACCGTGCATTGCCCTTTCTCACCTTGAGAGTTGGTGCAAACTTCGCCGGTGCATCCAAACCCTGTGATATGATACACTCTATCACACATAAGCCTCCTTATATCTTCCTCAAGACAGACACCATACCTACCTATTATGGCATATCCATAGCCATTCCGAGATATATTGCCATGCAACTTTCCACCGTTCCATTTATTATGACACGCATCATCATTGTCATATTGCTTTGCATGATCATGTAGTTGACATCGTATTTGTGGCAAAGCCAGCATGCTTAATTTTTCATACATGTCACTCTTGATTCATCGCAATCCCTATACACCGCCAGAGGCATTCACATAGAGTCATATTTTGTTCTAAGTATCAAGTTGTAATTCTTGAATTGTAAATAAACAAAAGTGTGATGGTCATCATTAGAGCATTATCCCATGTGAGGAAAGGATGATGGAGACTATGATTCCCCCACAAGTCAGGGATGAGACTCCAGACCAAAAAAAAAGAGGCCATAAAAAAAGAAGGCCCAAATAAAAAAATGAGAGAAAAAGATAGAAGGGACAATGTTACTATCCTTTTTCCACACTTGTGCTTCAAAGTAGCACCATGATCTTCATGATAGAGAGTCTCTTATTTTGTCACTTTCATATACTAGTGGGAATTTTTCATTATAGAACTTGGCTCGTATATTCCAATCATGGGCTTCCTCAAATGCCCTAGGTCTTCGTGAGCAAGCAAGTTGGATGCACACCCACTTAGTTTCTTTGATGAGCTTTCATATATTTATAGCTTTAGTGCATCCGTTGCATGGCAATCCCTACTCCTTGCATTGACATCAATCGGTGGGCATCTCCATAGCCCATTGATTAGCCGTGACAATGTGAGACTTTATCCCTTTTTGTATTCTCTCACAACCTCAATCATTATGTTCTATTCCACCCATAGTGCTATGTCCATGGCTCGCGCTCATATATTGCGTAAAAGTTGAAAGAGTCTGAAAAGGCTAAGTATGAAACAATTGCTTGGCTTGTCATCGGGGTTGTGCATGATGAGAGCATTTTGTGTGACGAAAATGAAGCATGGCCAAACTATATGATTTTGTAGGGATAAGCTTTCTTTGGCTATGTTATTTTGACAAGACATAATTGCTTGGTTAGCATACTTGGAGTATTATTATTTTTATGTCAACATTAAAATTTTATCTTGAATCTTTCGGATCTGAACATTCATGCCACAATAGAGAAAATTACATTGAAGATTATGCTAGGAAGCATTCCACATCAAAAATTCTATTTTTATCATTTACCTACTCGAGGACGAGCAGGAATTAAGCTTCGGGATGCTTGATACATCTCCAACGTATGTATAATTTTTTATTGTTCCATGCTATTATATATTCTGTTTTGGATGTTTAATGGGCTTTATTTTACACTTTTATATTATTTTTGGGACTAACCTATTAACCCAAGGCCCAGTGCAAATTGTTGTTTTTTGCCTATTTCAGTGTTTCGCAGAAAAGGAATATCAAACGGAGTCCAAACGGAATGAAACCTTCGGGAACGTGATTTTTGGAACAAACGTGATCCAGAGGACTTGGAGTGGACGTCAAGGAACAAATGAGGAGTCCACGAGGCAGGGGGAGCGCCTACCCCCCTGGGAGCGCCCTCCCCCCTCGTGGGCCCCTCATGGCTCAACCGACCTACTTCTTCCTCCTATATATACTCATATACCCTGAAAACAATCAAGAGCACTACAAAACCCTATTTCCACCGCCGCAACCTTCTGTACCCAAGAGATCCCATCTTGGGGCCTTTTCCGGAGCTCCGCCGGAGGGGGCATCGATCAGGGAGGGCCTCTACATCAACTCCATGGCCCCTCCGATGATGTGTGAGTAGTTTACTGTAACGCCCACGATGCGGCTATATCTCCCACGTGTCGAAGCACGACTTAGAGGCATAACCGCATTGTAAGCAATGTCGCAAGTGAGGTAATCTTCACACAACCCATGTAATACATAGGGGAAAGAGATACATAGTTGGCTTACAATCGCCACTTCACACAATACATGAATATAACATTACATCATCCAGATACACACAAGGTCCGACTACGGAACCCAAAATAAAAGAAGACTACCCCAAATGCTACACAGATCCCCGATCATCCCAACTGGGCTCCACTACTGATCAACTGGAAACGGAACAACATAACAAACACGAACTTCATCAAGCTCCTCCTTGAGCTTGGTGCGTCACCTGCACGGTATCATCAAGCACCTGCAAACTGGTTTTGGAAGTATCTGTGAGTCACGGGGACTCAGCAATCTCACACCCTCGCGATCAAGACTATTTAATCTTATAGGAAGGGTAAAAGTATGAGGTGGAGCTGCAGCAAGTGACTAGCATATTTGGTGGCTAACATACGCAAAAGAGAGCGAGAAGAGAAGGCAAAGGCACGGTCGAACAATTATGATCAAGAAGTGATCCTAGAACAACCTACGTCAAGCATTACTCCAACACCGTGTTCACTTCCCGGACTCCGCCGAGAAGAGACCATCACGGTTACACACGCGGTTGATGCATTTTAAATAAGATAAGTTTCATGTTTTCTACAACCGGACATTAACAAATTCCCATCTGCCCATAACCACGGGCACGGCTTTCGAAAGTTCAAAACCCTGCAGGGGTGTCCCAACTTAGCCCATCACAAGCTCTCACGGTCAACGAAGGATATTCCTTCTCCCAAGACAATCCGATCAGACACGGAATCCCGGTTACAAGACATTTCGACAATGGTAAAACAAGACTAGCAAAGCCACCCAGATGTGCCGACAAATCCCGATAGGAGCTGCACATATCTCGTTCTCAGGGCACACCGGATGAGCAAGACGTCGGGTAGGCCAGCCCAGAGTTGCCCCTGGTAGCCCCGGACATCGCTCAGTTGGACCAACACTTAGAGAAGCACTGGCCCGGGGGGTTAAAATAAAGATGACCCTTGAGCCGGCCGACCCAAGGGAAAGAAAAGGATAGGTGGCGAATGATAAACCAATGTTAGGTCTTGCTGGAGGAGTTTTATTCAAGGTGAACTATCAAGGGGTTCCCATTATAACCCAACCGTGTAAGGAACGCAAAATCCGAGAACATAACACCGATATGACGGAAACTAGGGCGGCAAGAGTGGAACAAAACACCAGGCATAAGGCCGAGCCTTCCACCCTTTACCAAGTATATAGATGCATTAATTAAATAAGAGATATTGTGATATCCCAACAAATCCATGTTCCAACATGGAACAACTTCAATCTTCACCTGCAACTAACAACGCTATAAGAGGGGCTGAGCAAAGCGGTAACTGAAGGAAATATGCCCTAGAGGCAATAATAATGTTATTATTTTATTTCCTTATATCATGATAAATGTTTATTATTCATGCTAGAATTGTATTATCCGGAAACATAATACTTGTGTGAATACATAGACAAACTAAACGTCACTAGTATGCCTCTACTTGACTAGCTCGTTAATCAAAGATGGTTATGTTTCCTAACCATAGACAAAGAGTTGTTATTTGATTAACGGGATCACATCATTAGGTGAATGATCTGATTGACATGACCCATTCCATTAGCTTAGCACCCGATCGTTCAGTATGTTGCTATTGCTTTCTTCATGACTTATACATGTTCCTATGACTATGAGATTATGCAACTCCCGTTTATCGGAGGAACAGTTTGTGTGCTACCTAACATCACAACGTAACTGGGTGATTATAAAGGTGCTCTACAGGTGTCTCCAAAGGTACATGTTGGGTTGGCGTATTTCGAGATTAGGATTTGTCACTCCGATTGTCACAGAGGTATCTCTGAGCCCTCTCGGTAATGCACATCACATAAGCCTTGCAAGCATTGCAACTAATGAGTTAGTTGCAAGATCATGTATTACGAAACGAGTAAAGAGACTTGTCGGTAACAAGATTGAACTAGGTATTGAGATACCAACGATCGAATCTCGGGCAAGTAACATACCGATGACAAAGGGAACAACGTATGTTGTTATGCGGTCTGACCGATGAAGATCTTCGTAGAATATGTAGGAGCCAATATGAGCATCCAGGTTCCGCTATTGGTTATTGACCGGATACGTGTCTCGGTCATGTCTACATTGTTCTCGAACCCGTAGGGTCTGCACGCTTAAGGTTTCGATGACAGTTATATTATGAGTTTATCAGTTTTGATGTATCGAAGGAGTTCAGAGTCCCGGATGGGATTGGGGACATGACGAGGAGTCCCGAAATGGTCGAGACATAAAGATTGATATATTGGAAGCCTATATTTGGATATCAAAAGTGTTCCGGGTGAAATCGGGATTTTACCGGAGTACCGGGAGGTTACCGGAACCCCCCGGGAGGTATATGGGCCTTAGTGGGCTTTAGTGGAAGAGAGGAGAGGTGGCCAGGGCTGGGCCGCGCGCCCCTTCCCCCTAGTCCGAATAGGACAAGGAGAAGGGGGCGACGCCCCCCTTCCTTCTCTCTCTCCTCTTTCCCCCTCCCGAATCCTATTCCAACTAGGAAAGGGGGGAATCCTACTCCCGGTGGGAGTAGGACTCCTCCTGGCGCGCCCTCCTCCTGGCCGGCCGCACCTCCCCCTGCTCCTTTATATACGGGGGCAGGGGGCACCCCTAGACACAAGTTGATCCACGTGATCATATTCTTAGCCGTGTGCAGTGCCCCCTTCCACCATAGTCCTCGATAATATTGTAGCGGTGCTTAGGCGAAGCCTTGCGATGGTAGTACATCAAGATCGTCACCACGCCGTCGTGCTGACGGAACTCTTCCCCGACACTTTGCTGGATCAGAGTCCGGGGATCGTCATCGAGCTGAACATGTGCTAGAACTCGGAGGTGTCGTAGTTTCGGTGCTTGATCTTGCGGGCCGTGAAGACGTACGACTACATCAACCACGTTGTGCTAACGCTTCCGTTGTCAATTTACAAGGGTACGTAGATCACACTCCCCCCTCTCGTTTCTATGCATCACCATGATCTTGCGTGTGCGTAGGAAATTTTGAAATTACTACGTTACCCATCAGTGGTATCAGAGCCTAGGTTTTATGTGTTCATGTTATTTGCACGAGTAGAACACAAGTGAGTTGTGGGCGATATAAGTCATACTACTTACCAGCATGTCATACTTTGGTTCGGCGGTATTGTTGGACGAAGCGGCCCGGACCGACATTACGCGTACGCTTACGCGAGACCGGTTCTCCCGACGTGCTTTGCACAAAGGTGGCTAGCGGGTGAAAGTTTCTCCAACTTTAGTTGAACCGAGTGTGGCTACGCCCGGTCCTTATGAAGGTTAAAACAGCACCAACTTGACAAACTATCGTTGTGGTTTTGATGCGTAGGTAAGATTGGTTCTTGCTTAAGCCCGTAGCAGCCACGTAAAACTTGCAACAACAAAGTAGAGGACGTCTAACTTGTTTTTGCAGGGCATGTTGTGATGTGATATGGTCAAGACATGATGCTAAATTTTATTGTATGAGATGATCATGTTTTGTAACTGAGTTATCGGCAACTGGCAGGAGCCATATGGTTGTCGCTTTATTGTATGCAATGCAATCGCGCTGTAATGCTTTACTTTATCACTAAGCGGTAGCGATAGTCGTGGAAGCACAAGATTGGCAAGACGACAATGATGCTATGATGGAGATCAAGGTGTCATGCCGGTGACGATGGAAATCATGACGATGCTTCGGAGATGGAGATCACAAGCACAAGATGATGATGGCCATATCATATCACTTATATTGATTGCATGTGATGTTTATCTTTTATGCATCTTATCTTGCTTTGATTGACGGTAGCATTTTAAGATGATCTCTCACTAATTATCAAGAAGTGTTCTCCCTGAGTATGCACCGTTGTGAAAGTTCTTCGTGCTGAGACACCACGTGATGATCGGGTGTGATAGGCTCTACGTTCAAATACAACGGGTGCAAAACAGTTGCACACGCGGAATACTCAGGTTATACTTGAAGAGCCAAGCATATACAGATATGGCCTCGGAACACGGAGACCGAAAGGTCGAGCGTGAATCATATAGTAGATATGATCAACATAGTGATGTTCACCATTGAAACTACTCCATCTCACGTGATGATCGGACATGGTTTAGTTGATATGGATCACGTGATCACTTAGAGGATTAGAGGGATGTCTATCTAAGTGGGAGTTCTTAAGTAATATGATTAATTGAACTTAAATTTATCATGAACTTAGTCCTGGTAGTATTTTGCAAATTATGTTGTAGATCAATAGCTCGCGTTGTTGCTTTCATATGTTTATTTTGATATGTTCCTAGAGAAAATTGTGTTGAAAGATGTTAGTAGCAATGATGCGGATTGGATCCGTGATCTGAGGTTTATCCTCATTGTTGCACAGAAGAGTTATGTCCTTGATGCACCACTAGGTAACAGACCTATTGCAGGAGCAGATGCAGACGTTATGAACGTTTCGCTAGCTCAATATGATGACTACTTGATAGTTTAGTGCACCATGCTTAACGGCTTAGAATCGGGACTTCAAAGACGTTTTGAACGTCATGGACCATATGATATGTTCCAGGAGTTGAAGTTAATATTTCAAGCAAATACACGAGTTGAGAGATATGAAGTCTCCAACAAGTTCTATAGCTAAAAGATGGAGGAGAATCGCTCAACTGGTGAGCATGTGCTCAGATTGTCTGGGTACTACAATCGCTTGAATCAAGTGGGAGTTAATCTTCCAGATAAAATAGTGATTGACAGAATTCTCTAGTCACCATCACCAAGTTAGTAGAACTTCGTGATGAACTATAATATGCAAGGGATAACGGAAACGATTCCCAAGCTCTTCGTGATGCTAAAATCGACGAAGGTAGAAGTCAAGAAAAACATCAAGTGTTGATGGTAGACAAGACCACTAGTTTCAAGAAAAGGGCAAAAGGAAGAAGGGGAACATCAAGAAGAATGGCAAGCAAGTTGCTGCTCAAGTGAAGAAGCCCAAGTCTGGTCCTAAGCCTGAGACTAAGTGCTTCTACTGCAAAGGGACTGGTCACTGGAAGCGGAACTGCCCCAAGTATTTGGTGGATAAGAAGGATGGCGAAGTGAACAAAAGTATATTTGATATACATGTTATTGATGTCTACTTTACTAGTGTTTATAGAAACCCCTCAGTATTTGATACTGGTTCAGTTGCTAAGAGTAGTAACTCGAAACAGGAGTTGCAGAATAAACAGAGACTAGTCAAGGGTGAAGTAACGATGTGTGTTGGAAGTAGTTCCAATATTGATATGATCATCATCGCACACTCCCCTATACTTTCAGGATTAGTGTTGAACCTCAATAAGTGTTATTTGGTTTTTGCGTTGAGCATGAATATGATTTGATCATGTTTATTGCAATACGGTTATTCATTAAAGTCAGAGAATAATTGTTGTTTTGTTTACATGAATAAAACCTTCGATAGTCATACACCCAATGAAACAAGTTCGTTGGATCTCGATCGTAGTGATACACATATTAATAATATTGAAACCAAAAGATGCTAAGTTAATAATGATAGTACAACTTATTTGTGGCACTGCCGTTTAGGTCATATTGGTGTAAAGCGCATGAAGAAACTCCATGCTGATGGGCTTTTGGAATCACTTGATTATGAATCACTTGATGCTTGCGAACCATGCCTTATGGGCAAGATGACTAAAACGTCGTTCTCTGGAACAATGAAGCAAGCAACAGATTTGTTGGAAATCATACATACTGATGTATGTGGTCCGATGAATATTAAGGCTTGCAGCAGGTATCATTATTTTTTGACCTTCACATATGATTTGAGCAGATATGGGTATATCTACTTGATGAAACATAAGTCTGAAACATTTGAAAAGTTCAAAGAATTTTAGAGTGAAGTGGAAAATCATCGTGATAAGAAAATAAAGTTTCTGCGATCTGATCGCGGAGACAAATATTTGAGTTACGAGTTTGGTCTTCAACTAAAACAATGTGAAATAGTTTCACAAACTCATGCCACCTGGAACACCACAGCATAATGGTGCGTCCGAACGTCATAACCGCACTTTATTGGATATAGTACAATCTATGATGTCTCTTACCGATCTACCACTATCGTTTTTGGGGTTATGCATTAAAGACAGCTGCATTCACGTTAAAAAGGGCACCATCTAAGTCCGTTGAGATGACACAATCTGAACTGTGGTTTGGCAAGAAACCAAAGTTGTCATTTCTTAAAGTTTGAGGTTGCAATGCTTATGTGAAAAAGTTTCAACCTGATAAGCTCAAACCCAAATCGAAGAAGTGTGTCTTCATAGGATACCCAAAAGAATATGTTGGGTACACCTTCTATCACAGATCTGAAGGCAAGACATTCGTTGCTAAGAATGGATCCTTTCTAGAGAAGGAGTTTCTCTCGAAAGAAGTGAGTGGGAGGAAAGTAGAGCTTGATGAGGTAACTGTACCTGCTCCCTTATTGGAAAGTAGTTCATCACAGAAATCTGTTCTTGTGACTACTACACCAATTAGTGAGGAAGCTAATGATGATGATCATGTAACTTCATATCAAGTTACTACCGAATCTCGTAGGTAAATCAGAGTGAGATCCGCACCAGAGTGGTACGGTAATCCTGTTCTGGAAGTCATGTTACTAGACCATGACGAACTTGCGAACTATGAGGAAGCGATGATGAGCCCAGATTCCGCGAAATGGTTTGAGGCCACGAAATCTGAGATATGATCCATGTATGAGAACAAAGTATGGACTTTGATTGACTTTCCCAATGATCGGCGAGCCATTGAGATTAAATGGATCTTCAAGAGGAAGACGGACGCTGATAGTAGTGTTACTATATACAAAGCTAGAATTGTCGCAAAAAGGTTTTCGGCAAGTTCAAGGTGTTGACTATGATGAGAGTTTCTCACTCGTATCTATGCTTAAGTCTGTCCGAATCATGTTAGCAATTGCCGCATTTTATGAAATCTAGCAAATGGATGTCAAAACTGCATTCCTGAATGGATTTCTGGAAGAAGAGTTGTATATGATGCAGCCGAAAGGTTTTGTCGATCCAAAAGGAGCTAACAAAGTGTGCAAGCTCCAGCGATCCATTTATGGACTGGTGCAAGCCTCTCGGAGTTGGAATAAACTCTTTGATAGTATGATCAAAGCATATAGTTTTATACAGACTTGTGGTGAAGCCTGTATTTACAAGAAAGTGAGTGGGAGCACTACAGCATTTCTGATAAGTATATGTGAATGACATATTGTTGATAGGAAATAATGTAGAATTATTCTGCAAAGCATAAAGGAGTGTTTTTAAAAGAAGTTTTTCAAAGAAAGACCTCGGTGAAGCTGCTTACATATTGAGCATCAAGATCTATAGAGATAGATCAAGACGCTTGATAAGTTTTTTCAATGAGTACATACGTTGACAAGATTTTGAAGTAGTTCAAAATGGAACAGTCAAAGAAAGAGTTCTTGCCTGTGTTGCAAGGTATGAAATTGAGTAAGACTCAAAGCCCGACCACGGCAGAAGATAGAAAGAGAATGAAAGTCATTCCCTATGCCTCAGCATAGATTCTATAAAGTATGCCATGCTGTGTACCAGATATGTTGTATACCCTACACTGTGTTAAGCGAGGGAATACAATAGTGATCTAGGAAGTAGATCTCTGGACAGCGGTCAAAATTATCCTTAGTGGAATAAGGATATGTTTCTCGATTATGGAGGTGACAAAAGGTTCGTCGTAAAGGTTACGTCGATGCAAACTTTGACACTGATCCAGATAATTCTAAGTCTCAATCTGGATGCATATTGAAAGTGGGAGCAATTAGCTAGAGTAGCTCCGTGCAGAGCATTGTTGACATAGAAATTTGCAAAATACATACGGATCTGAATATGGCAGACCCGTTGACTAAACTTCTCTCACAGGCAAAACATAATCACACCTTAGTACTCTTTGGGTGTTAATCACATAGCGATGTGAACTAGATTATTGACTCTAGTAAACCCTTTGAGTGTTGGTCACATAATGATGTGAACTATTGGTGTTAAATCACATGGCAACGTGAACTAGATTATTGACTCTAGTGCAAGTGGGAGACTGAAGGAAATATGCCCTAGAGGCAATAATAATGTTATTATTTTATTTCCTTATATCATGATAAATGTTTATTATTCATGCTAGAATTGTATTATCCGGAAACATAATACTTGTGTGAATACATAGACAAACTAAACGTCACTAGTATGCCTCTACTTGACTAGCTCGTTAATCAAAGATGGTTATGTTTCCTAACCATAGACAAAGAGTTGTTATTTGATTAACGGGATCACATCATTAGGTGAATGATCTGATTGACATGACCCATTCCATTAGCTTAGCACCCGATCGTTCAGTATGTTGCTATTGCTTTCTTCATGACTTATACATGTTCCTATGACTATGAGATTATGCAACTCCCGTTTATCGGAGGAACAGTTTGTGTGCTACCTAACATCACAACGTAACTGGGTGATTATAAAGGTGCTCTACAGGTGTCTCCAAAGGTACATGTTGGGTTGGCGTATTTCGAGATTAGGATTTGTCACTCCGATTGTCACAGAGGTATCTCTGAGCCCTCTCGGTAATGCACATCACATAAGCCTTGCAAGCATTGCAACTAATGAGTTAGTTGCAAGATCATGTATTACGAAACGAGTAAAGAGACTTGTCGGTAACAAGATTGAACTAGGTATTGAGATACCAACGATCGAATCTCGGGCAAGTAACATACCGATGACAAAGGGAACAACGTATGTTGTTATGCGGTCTGACCGATGAAGATCTTCGTAGAATATGTAGGAGCCAATATGAGCATCCAGGTTCCGCTATTGGTTATTGACCGGAGACGTGTCTCAGTCATGTCTACATTGTTCTCGAACCCGTAGGGTCCGCACGCTTAAGGTTTCGATGACAGTTATATTATGAGTTTATCAGTTTTGATGTATCGAAGGAGTTCAGAGTCCCGGATGGGATTGGGGACATGACGAGGAGTCCCGAAATGGTCGAGACATAAAGATTGATATATTGGAAGCCTATATTTGGATATCAAAAGTGTTCCGGGTGAAATCGGGATTTTACCGGAGTACCGGGAGGTTACCGGAACCCCCCGGGAGGTATATGGGCCTTAGTGGGCTTTAGTGGAAGAGAGGAGAGGTGGCCAGGGCTGGGCCGCGCGCCCCTTCCCCCTAGTACGAATAGGACAAGGAGAAGGGGGCGACGCCCCCCTTCCTTCTCTCTCTCCTCTTTCCCCCTCCCGAATCCTATTCCAACTAGGAAAGGGGGGAATCCTACTCCCGGTGGGAGTAGGACTCCTCCTGGCGCGCCCTCCTCCTGGCCGGCCGCACCTCCCCCTGGTCCTTTATATACGGGGGCAGGGGGCACCCCTAGACACAAGTTGATCCACGTGATCATATTCTTAGCCGTGTGCAGTGCCCCCTTCCACCATAGTCCTCGATAATATTGTAGCGGTGCTTAGGCGAAGCCCTGCGATGGTAGTACATCAAGATCGTCACCACGCCGTCGTGCTGACGGAACTCTTCCCCGACACTTTGCTGGATCAGAGTCCGGGGATCGTCATCGAGCTGAACATGTGCTAGAACTCGGAGGTGTCGTAGTTTCGGTGCTTGATCTTGCGGGCCGTGAAGACGTACGACTACATCAACCACGTTGTGCTAACGCTTCCGTTGTCGATTTACAAGGGTACGTAGATCACACTCCCCCCTCTCGTTGCTATGCATCACCATGATCTTGCGTGTGCGTAGGAAATTTTGAAATTACTACGTTACCCATCAGTGGTATCAGAGCCTAGGTTTTATGTGTTCATGTTATTTGCACGAGTAGAACACAAGTGAGTTGTGGGCGATATAAGTCATACTACTTACCAGCATGTCATACTTTGGTTCGGCGGTATTGTTGGACGAAGCGGCCCGGACCGACATTACGCGTACGCTTACGCGAGACCGGTTCTCCCGACGTGCTTTGCACAAAGGTGGCTAGCGGGTGAAAGTTTCTCCAACTTTAGTTGAACCGAGTGTGGCTACGCCCGGTCCTTACGAAGGTTAAAACAGCACCAACTTGACAAACTATCGTTGTGGTTTTGATGCGTAGGTAAGATTGGTTCTTGCTTAAGCCCGTAGCAGCCACGTAAAACTTGCAACAACAAAGTAGAGGACGTCTAACTTGTTTTTGCAGGGCATGTTGTGATGTGATATGGTCAAGACATGATGCTAAATTTTATTGTATGAGATGATCATGTTTTGTAACTGAGTTATCGGCAACTGGCAGGAGCCATATGGTTGTCGCTTTATTGTATGCAATGCAATCGCGCTGTAATGCTTTACTTTATCACTAAGCGGTAGCGATAGTCGTGGAAGCACAAGATTGGCGAGACGACAACGATGCTATGATGGAGATCAAGGTGTCATGCCGGTGACAATGGAAATCATGACGATGCTTCGGAGATGGAGATCACAAGCACAAGATGATGACGGCCATATCATATCACTTATATTGATTGCATGTGATGTTTATCTTTTATGCATCTTATCTTGCTTTGATTGACGGTAGCATTTTAAGATGATCTCTCACTAATTATCAAGAAGTGTCCTCCCTGAGTATGCACCGTTGCGAAAGTTCTTCGTGCTGAGACACCACGTGATGATCGGGTGTGATAGGCTCTACGTTCAAATACAACGGGTGCAAAACAGTTGCACACGCGGAATACTCAGGTTATACTTGAAGAGCCAAGCATATACAGATATGGCCTCGGAACACGGAGACCGAAAGGTCGAGCGTGAATCATATAGTAGATATGATCAACATAGTGATGTTCACCATTGAAACTACTCCATCTCACGTGATGATCGGACATGGTTTAGTTGATATGGATCACGTGATCACTTAGAGGATTAGAGGGATGTCTATCTAAGTGGGAGTTCTTAAGTAATATGATTAATTGAACTTAAATTTATCATGAACTTAGTCCTGGTAGTATTTTGCAAATTATGTTGTAGATCAATAGCTCGCGTTGTTGCTTTCATATGTTTATTTTGATATGTTCCTAGAGAAAATTGTGTTGAAAGATGTTAGTAGCAATGATGCGGATTGGATCCGTGATCTGAGGTTTATCCTCATTGTTGCACAGAAGAGTTATGTCCTTGATGCACCACTAGGTAACAGACCTATTGCAGGAGCAGATGCAGACGTTATGAATGTTTCGCTAGCTCAATATGATGACTACTTGATAGTTTAGTGCACCATGCTTAACGGCTTAGAATCGGGACTTCAAAGACGTTTTGAACGTCATGGACCATATGATATGTTCCAGGAGTTGAAGTTAATATTTCAAGCAAATACACGAGTTGAGAGATATGAAGTCTCCAACAAGTTCTATAGCTAAAAGATGGAGGAGAATCGCTCAACTGGTGAGCATGTGCTCAGATTGTCTGGGTACTACAATCGCTTGAATCAAGTGGGAGTTAATCTTCCAGATAAAATAGTGATTGACAGAATTCTCTAGTCACCATCATCAAGTTAGTAGAACTTCGTGATGAACTATAATATGCAAGGGATAACGCAAACGATTCCCAAGCTCTTCGTGATGCTAAAATCGACGAAGGTAGAAGTCAAGAAAAACATCAAGTGTTGATGGTAGACAAGACCACTAGTTTCAAGAAAAGGGCAAAAGGAAGAAGGGGAACATCAAGAAGAATGGCAAGCAAGTTGCTGCTCAAGTGAAGAAGCCCAAGTCTGGTCCTAAGCCTGAGACTAAGTGCTTCTACTGCAAAGGGACTGGTCACTGGAAGCGGAACTGCCCCAAGTATTTGGTGGATAAGAAGGATGGCGAAGTGAACAAAAGTATATTTGATATACATGTTATTGATGTGTACTTTACTAGTGTTTATAGCAACCCCTCAGTATTTGATACTGGTTCAGTTGCTAAGAGTAGTAACTCGAAACAGGAGTTGCAGAATAAACAGAGACTAGTCAAGGGTGAAGTAACGATGTGTGTTGGAAGTAGTTCCAATATTGATATGATCATCATCGCACACTTCCCTATACTTTCAGGATTAGTGTTGAACCTCAATAAGTGTTATTTGGTTTTTGCGTTGAGCATGAATATGATTTGATCATGTTTATTGCAATACGGTTATTCATTAAAGTCAGAGAATAATTGTTGTTTTGTTTACATGAATAAAACCTTCGATAGTCATACACCCAATGAAACAAGTTCGTTGGATCTCGATCGTAGTGATACACATATTAATAATATTGAAACCAAAAGATGCTAAGTTAATAATGATAGTACAACTTATTTGTGGCACTGCCGTTTAGGTCATATTGGTGTAAAGCGCATGAAGAAACTCCATGCTGATGGGCTTTTGGAATCACTTGATTATGAATCACTTGATGCTTGCGAACCATGCCTTATGGGCAAGATGACTAAAACGCCGTTCTCTGGAACAATGAAGCAAGCAACAGATTTGTTGGAAATCATACATACTGATGTATGTGGTCCGATGAATATTAAGGCTTGCAGCAGGTATCATTATTTTTTGACCTTCACATATGACTTGAGCAGATATGGGTATATCTACTTGATGAAACATAAGTCTGAAACATTTGAAAAGTTCATCCACGCTTAAGGTGATGATAGTTATATTATGAGTTTATGAGTTTTGATGATAGTTATATTATGAGTTTATGAGTTTTGATGTACCGAAGGAGTTCGGAGTCCCGGATGGGATCGGGGACATGACGAGGACTCTCGAAATGGTCGAGACATAAAGATTGATATATTGGAAGCCTATATTTGGATGTCGGAAGTGTTCCGGGTGAAATCGGGATTTTACCGGAGTACCGGGAGGTTACCGGAACCCCCCGGGAGGTATATGGGCCTTAGTGGGCTTTAGTGGAAGAGAGGAGAGGTGGCCAGGGCTGGGCCGCGCGCCCCTCCCCCCTAGTCCGAATAGGACAAGGAGAAGGGGGCGGCGCCCCCCCTTCCTTCTCTCTCTCCTCTTTCCCCCTCCCGAATCCTATTCAAACTAGGAAAGGGGGGAATCCTACTCCCGGTGGGAGTAGGACTCCTCCTGGCGCGCCCTCCTCCTGGCCGGCCGCACCTCCCCTTGCTCCTTTATATACGGGGGCAGGGGGCACCCCTAGACACAAGTTGATCCACGTGATCATATTCTTAGCCGTGTGTGGTGCCCCCTTCCACCATAGTCCTCGATAATATTGTAGCGGTGCTTAGGCGAAGCCCTGCGACGGTAGTACATCAAGATCGTCACCACGCCGTCGTGCTGACGGAACTCTTCCCCGACACTTTGCTGGATCAGAGTCCGGGGATCGTCATCGAGCTGAACGTATGCTAGAACTCGGAGGTGCCGTAGTTTTGGTGCTTGAACGGTCGGGCCGTGAAGACGTACGACTACATCAACCACGTTGTGCTAACGCTTCCGTTGTCGATTTACAAGGGTACGTAGATCACACTCCCCCCTCTCGTTGCGATGCATCACCATGATCTTGCGTGTGCGTAGGAAATTTTGAAATTACTACGTTACCCATCAGCAACATAGCCAAACAACGGTTTGCTAGGACAAGGTGGGTTAGAGGCTTGGCTTAGCAACATGGGAGGCATGATATAGCATGTGGTAGGTATCGCAGCATAGGCATAGCAAAAGAGCGAGCAACTAGCAAGCAAAGATAGAAGTGATTTCGAGGGTATGGTCATCTTGCCTGAGATCCCGCCAGGAAGAAGGACAAGTCCATGAAGAAGATAAACGGACGTAGTCGAACGAATCCTCACAAACGCGACGTTACCGGATTACCGAGAAGAAGTACACCGGAAAGAAAGCAAACAACATAGTAAACAACCATCACCTAAACATGGCATGATGCACAAACAAGTATGATGCATGTCCGGATTAAAGAGGCATGGCATGGCAAAGAGCACAAACAATCCTACAAATTAAGTGGAGCTCAATATGCAACGAGTTGCATATTGACGGAACACCACATTAATTATTTAGTTCTCTCCCGGTTAGGTACTCAACAAATTTAAATGTTGGTTAACATGGCAAGAGGTGAAGCATAACAAAACTATACTATCTAAACAATTTAAATGGGGCCGGATATAACAAATAACGAATCCGGTAAATCCCCATATGCCTTAGTAATATATTGCAACAACAATTTAAACATTTTAATTGTTGTTATCATGATGCGGATGACATGAACAAGTTTTATGCAATTTTTATTAAAAGTTGATAAGAGCATTATGAAGCATTTCGTCATCGTGGCGGAAACGAAAAGGGGTGCCATGGCAACGATAACAATAACGGTGCCACGGCAACGTTCCGGTTCCGGTAACTCGATTGAGATACCGAAGCAAAGGAGAAGTGTGCGGATGCGTGCAAAAGATGGTGGGACGCTCCCGGATTCCGAGTGTCCCGCGAGTTGGCGACAAGGAAATGAGTGACAAATTGGACACGGTGCAAACACGAGCATCTCAAACATCGCAAGCATTCATTCACGGACGTCGTCTCGAGGTTATACCTTTGAAGCATGCCTTTTCAGAACGGAACGGTTCTCGTTCGGTGCCAAGTAGAGAAAGTAGACGTTCTCGCGACGGCGGTAGTGGAAGTAGTCGTTCTCGCACGCTCTAGGGTCGACGGTAGAGGTTCTCACGATCTCGGCGACGGTAGTGGTACGTGTTTATCGTTGCACGAGTTTCCGTAGACGTTCATGTCATCGGTGTCGTGGTACTTGGGGTCTTCGGACTTTCTGGTCCCGTTCTTGCGACGGTAGTCGTTCACGTTCGTTCGGAGAGGTACTTGATGACTCCAACGTCTTCGGGGCGACGGTAGTTGTACACGGTCCACGAGACATCGATCGTTCGGGGTCTGACTTGCGGGTCTTGCCGACATGAGTGGTACTTGGCATTTTTGTGTAGACAAACTTGGCGCATCCGAAGGGTCACACTTGTCGTCGTGGGAACTTGGTGAATCCGAGGTCTTCGAGGTCGAGGTAGTTGTACATCTCATAATGGAACTTGACGGATCCGAGGACTCCGAGCGTAGTGGTACATGTTCGTTTTTCGGACAGGTACTTGGCGTTCTTCGGTCATAGGTACTTGACATTTTTGCTACCCGGGTCTTCGGCGACGGTTGTTGTACACCTGACGTTGGGGTACTTGTCCGTCCGGGTCTTAACGTATCCAAAACGGTCATCGGTGGTACTTGGTGAAATATCCCGGAGTAGATACTTGACGGACCGGCTATGGGTCTCGCGTCCACGTAGCCGATCTTGTCGGCCTTGACGGGCGTGCAGAAGAACGCTGGAAGGGCTGGCCAGGTTGCAGGGCCAGTGCCTCAATGGCATGGCAGCGAGGAGGCGAAAAGGGGAGCAACACGCGACCAACCAATGGGCGGCGGCCAGCTGCAAGGTCGGGGACACGAGCGTCCATGGCCTCAGCAAGGGGTTCGGGCACGAGGCTCCTGTGGCGGGCATGCTGCACGAGCTCACGGGCGGAACTGCAGGAAGCCGAAGGAGGGCGTTGGCGCGGGAGGAGAAGCAGGGCGTAGAGGAGAAGCAGGGCGTGGAGGAGAAGCTGCGGACGAGAAGGAAGGGCCACGGCGATGTTGGTCTCCAGTAGGGCGGCTGGAGTCGAGGAGCTTGGAGCGGCCACGGCGAGCGAGGAAGCAACATGGGGGAAGCGGGAGGCGAGGCAGAGCAGAGGATCACCGATGGGATAGAGGAGAAACGGGCGCGAGGCGACGCTCCTCTCCGCCTCTCCTCCTGACGGCGCAAGGAGGGAGGAGACGAACGAGGGGAGAGGGAGGTGGATCGAGAGAAGGGGTTCGAGGGGAGATTGAGGAGATGGTGAGGAGGCGCTGGTGAAAGGAGGACGGGAGCGAGGGGGATTTGGGAAGACTGGTGGCGGCGCTCGAGGGAGATGGGGGTCGGGCAGAGAGGGAGAAGATCGAGCAAAGACTCGCTAGGGTTAGGTTAGGGAGTGGGCCGGCACAGGATGGGCCTTGGTGGGCTGAGGAGAGCATGGATGCGAGGTGGGTTAGGCCCCAGAGGCTGGTTAGGCTCTCTTTCCCTCTCACTCTAAAGAAAAAAACAAAGCAAGATAAGAAAGAAAAGAAAAGGAGGGGTTAGAGAAAGAATTTGGGCATGCGGTTAAATCTCCCGGACTCATAAAAATGAGTTCGTTCCGAGAAAATGCATTTGGCACCGCTTGAAAGGATTGCATTCAAACACATTTGAATGTGATTCAAATAAGTTTGAAATAGAAAAACATTTTTGGAGAGTCCAAAAATGTTCGGAATTTTTGTGGAGATCGGGAAAGCAATGAAAGAAAATATGGGCAAACTTTGAGGACCAAACTTGAAGCGGGAAAAAGGCATGCGATTATTTGCAAGTGTGTTTATGGGTGATTCCTAAAATGGAATATTTAATATAGCTCTCTAAATATCAAGAGGATATGTTGTAAAGAGAATCACCATGTGAATTCCCTCGGTTTAAATGGATCAAAGATCCATGCCATTTATTTAGTTGAGTTGCAAAAGATTTATGAGATGATGGCATGATGACATGATGCAATGCACATGATGCAACGAACCAAAACAAAACACACGACGAAACCCGGAAACCCTTGAAGGCATCTGAAGCTCCGGTCTTGGGGCATCACATTTACTTTAGACCTTCGGGTCCATAGTTATTAGCTAGACGGCTTCTTCTCTCTCTTTGAATCTCAATACGAAGTTCTCCTCGATCTTCTTGGAGATCTATTCGATGTAACTCTTTTTGCGGTGTGTTTGTCAAGATCCAATGAATTGTGGGTTTATAATCAAGTCTATCTATGAACAATATTTGATTCTTCTCTGAAATCTTTTATGTATGATTGATATGGTTGGTTATCTTTGCAAGTCTCTTCGAATTATCAGTTTGGTTTGGCCTACTAGATTGATCTTCCTTGCAATGGGAGAAGTGCTTAGCTTTGGGTTCAATCTTGCGGTGCTCGATCCCAGTGACAGAAAGGGAAACGACACGCATTGTATTGTTGCCATCGAGGATAAAAAGATGGGGTTTATATCATATTGCTTGAGTTTATCCCTCTACATCATGTCATCTTCCCTAATGCGTTACTCTGTTCTTATGAACTTAATACTCTAGATGCATGCTGGATAGCGGTCGATGTGTGGAGTAATAGTATTAGATGAAGGCATGAGTCGGTCTACTTGTCACGGACGTGATGCCTATATACATGATCATGCCTAGATATTCTCATAATTATTTGTTTTTCTATCAATTGCTCGACAGTAATTTGTTCACCCACCGTAATACTTATGCTATCTTGAGAGAAGCCACTAGTGAAACCTATGTCCCCTGGGTCTATTCTCCATCATATTAATCTTCCGTCAACAAGCCATTTCTATTACCTTTTATTTTGCAATCTTTACTTTTAATATTTATCATAAAAATACCAAAAATATTATCTTATCATCTCTATCATATCTCACTCTCGTAAGTGACCGTGAAGGGATTGACAACCCCTTTGTCGCGTTGGTTGCGAGGTTCTTATTTGTTTGTGTAGGTACGAGGGACTTGTGTGTGGCCTCCTACTGGATTGATACCTTGGTTCTCAAAAACTGAGGGAAATACTTACGCTACTTTGCTGCATCACCCTTTCCTCTTCAAGGGAAAACCAACGCATTGCCCAAGAGGTAGCAAACAGCTATAACCTAGGGTGACAAAGAACTAGCTCCAATTCAACAATATAACGTAGGCATGTATTCCGTATATAGTCATACGTGCTTATGGAAAAGAACTTGCATGACATCTTTTTTCCTACCCTCCTATGGTAGCATGGTCCTAGGGGAAACTAAGGGATATTAAGGCCTCCTTTTAATAGAGAACCGGAACAAAGCATTAGCACTTAGTGAATACATGAACTCCTCAAACTACGGTAATCACCGGAAAGAATCCCAATTATTGTCACCTTGGGGTATGTGGATCATAACTCATAATAGGTGTCTACAACTTGCAAGATCGGATCAAGAACACAAATATATTCATGAAAACATAGTAGGTTCAGATTTGAAATCATGGCACTCAGGCCCTAGTGACAAGCATTAAGCATAGCAAAGTCATAGCAACATCAATGTCAGAACATAGTGGATACTAGGGATCAAACCCTAACAAAACTAACTCGATTACATGATAAATCTCATACAACCTCACCGTCTAGCAAGCCTATGATGGAATTACTCATGCATGGCAGTGAGCATCATGAAATTGGTGATGGAATAAGGTTGGTGATGATGATGGCGATGGATTCCCCTCTCCGGAGCCTCGAACGGACTCCGGATCAGCCGTCCCGATGAAGAACAGGAGGCGGCGGCGACTCCGTATCGTAAAACGTGATGAATCCTTCTACCTTATTTTTTTTCTCCTTGAACATGAATATATATAGTTGGAGTTGAGGTCGGTGGAGGTCCAGGGGGGCACAAGGCAGGGGCACGCCCAGGGGGATAGGGCGCGCCCCCCACCCTTGTGGTCAGCTGGTGGGTCCCGTCTCCAGTATTTTTTATTTATTCTAAAAATATTCTTTGTAATTTTCAGGTCATTCCGAGAACTTCTATTTCTGCACAAAAATAACACCAAGGCAATTCTGCTGAAAACAACGTTAGTCTGGATTAGTTCCATTCAAATCATGCAAATTATAGTCCAAAACAAGGGCAAAAGAGGTTGGAAAAGTAGATACGATGGAGTCGTATCAGCCAGCTACGACATCGAGGTCATCAACAGCGATGACCTAACGTGGGCAATGTTATAGGTTAAGTGTCCCGCCCCCAACCCCTCGGGTTCAACCACCATCGATCTCATCCATGACCCCGCCGCTGATCTCCTCTGGCTCGCTATCAAGAATTTTCCATCCTACATCTCCATCAAGCCCCTTTTGTCATTTCTGAAGGACACGTTCTGTGACGCTGGCTTGGGATCCACAGCTTCTAAGTCAGACCTCATCGACGGTGTCGAGGATATACCGCGCAGCGTAAACCGGTCGGAAGTATAACCCGGCCAGACTTGGTGGTTTACTTGAGGCCCGGCTGAGACTTGACGATTCACTGGTGACCCGTTTGGACCTGGCGGTTTATGATTCATTGGTAATCCGGCAGGCGGGTCAGAGGAGCGACAAGACCTGGTGGCCCAACGGGCTGTTCATGAAGGTCGGTTCATACTATGGTGGGCCGGTTTAAGAGGAAAGGCATGAGGAATATTTGTCTTATAAAGAGTTAAGACCTGGACTTGTATCCGGTTTGTATTAGAGATAGACTAGTCCTAATCCTAATAGGACTCCACATGTAAACCGCCCCTTCAACATATATAAGGAGGAGCAGGGCTCCTAAAAGGGGGACAAGATTCAGAAGATTGACAAGTTCCACAAGTTGGACAAGTTAGGTTTAGACAATAGCTCTCGAGATAGAGCACTCTTGTAACCATGATCATCATCATCAATATCAATGAAGCAGGATGTAGGCTTTTACCTCCACCGTGAGGGGGCGAACCTGGGTAAAACATCGCGTCTCTCGTCCCGCTCAACCCCTCTCAAGCTACCACATAGATGCGTTGGCCTCGCGACTAAGTCCTAACACTAAGGACATCTTCTATGACAATTCCATGATAGTTGGCGCCCACAGTGGGGCCTGCGCACGGTGGTGATAAGTTCTTGGAGGGAGCTCTCCTAGGGTTCGAGGGGCTCACGATCATCCAGATGATGAAGAACCGGCGTTGAAAGCTTCATATCAATAAAAGATTCCACATGTTCATTACGGAGTTTTCGGTCGCCGGTATGGAAGGATCTGCGTCGTTGATGAACTATTGGAACAGTGTATATGAGATTGGATCAAGAGGAGAGTTGGAGTTGTATCTGTGTATGCTGCCACGCGTGACCAGGTGATCCATCGAAACAGATTAAAATTCCGCTGCAGAGTCGTCAGATCTTCAAGTCGCCGAGACGGTTTCCACTATAGCCTATTTTGCGGATTGGACATACTACAAGTCCCAAGGCATCAACTCGTGGCTACTTGTGATATTCCCTTTGCGTGAATACCAAAGACATGTTCGTCTACCAGAAGTACTACTTACGTAGAGGCAGTGTTACTGGAGTACTACAGTTCATATTTTTGAATCCTTTAATGGTTATCGAGCGCGGCATCTACTGATCCATCAAGCCATCACGTCAAACCAGCCCATATGCGAGTCAAACCGGTGTAGCTCGCTATACGGTGAAGGTCAACACTAGAAAATCATCTTCGGTAATCGCTATGTTGGTCAAACCTCGTGTCAGGCCTGATACGAATACGGCCTCCAATGCCTGATTATTCAATGCAACAAACTCCAATGGTTAGCTGATGCAAGATCGGATCAATCTCCAGTTTCCAAAAACTAACAAGGCAAAAGTTGTAGAGTGTTTTACCACCGGCAAGCCAGTGACTCGGTCTATGTTTCTATCCCCGAGTTACTGTTGCGGCTTCGCTCCATCTCTGCAGAGTCACCACTACTCCGACTCCATCTCGCCACTGCGACCGGCGTGGTTTCAAGCTGTCTCCGATATCGGTCTGCATCGCCGTGCTTCCGTTCACCTTATCTTTGAGCCGTCACTACTATTCCACGTGCGCGCGTGTGCGCACAGCTGTCCCGCTCATATCTGCTGTTAACCGCTCTAAGCCACCCCAGCTACTATTTGCACCCCTGCCCGCTCGCGCCGCATCCGCTGGCTCGCCGGCCACGAGTTTTCTTCTATGGTCGAGTTGCTGGAACAGCCTCGTCGACTCGCCGCCTCTGCTAAACCGCTGCGCCTCGGAACCGCCCCGTTTCTGCCGGTTTGTCGCGTGGATGCGTCGCTGGTCTCTGTTCCTCCTGGGTCAATGGTTTCTGTCCAAGTTTCTTCAGGCGCTAGCACCCATCGTTCCTGCTATTCAATCAGGTCCTTCATGAGAGATTAAGACAAGAGGAGAAGGTCACGTACTCACGTGCAGATATCAGACATTTGATATGTTTGGATCCCAGTATCCACGTTCATTCGACAAATAAATATCAGGTGCTATCTTGTCTATCTATTTTTAGTGCATACTGTTTTATCAAAAAACAATCACTCTGGTCTGTGATATTTTTTCGCAGGATTATTGTTTATTACAATGGTGTCGCACAAGGGGCGTGCACCAGTATTATTTTTGCACTAGTGCTTGTCCGTGCTGTGCTGCTTGACGAATACATACACAGGTCATCACCCCCGCTACATCAACACACATGGACGACTCGCCCGTCCGCCCTCGCGGCTGGTTCACGCGTTCGCGCCGGCTTACAACACGGAGGACAACTTGCTCGTCCGCACCGGTTTACAACACCGGACCGACTCATCCGTCTGACCCGCGGCTGACTCACCCGATCATTATTCATTACAAATGTGGTTTATACCACGGGTACGGAGCACGGGTGGATAATATTCCGCCTGGCGATAGTCTGAGACATATTACATGATGAATGGACGCACATAAGTCGCTGCCCTTGCGGCCCGGTTTACATCGACTTACCGGGACCGCGTTTGATTGTTGTTCAATGGGCGTGCACAAAACCGCCGCCTCTACGGACCCGGTCTACATTAACTCGTCCGTCTGTGCCGGTTTAAAACACCGGTGCCGATTTTCCCCGTCTGCACCAGCTTGCAATGCCGTGACATGTGGCCGACTCATCTGTCCGAGCTACTTATGATGCTACGGTCGTCTTTGCTGTCCGTCTCTCGCGGCCTGGTCTACATCAACATACCGGGCCGCACCTGTCTGCATGAGCTGTTTATTGAGTATGAGCAAGTCACAGCTTGGGTAGCCCGGTTTTCTTTCAAATTGGAGGCAAATTATTATCAACCGCCGTTTGCACTGGATGGCTCAATGGGCAGGCGCACAAGTCGCCGCCACTACAGTTTTGATTAACTTCAAATCGCCAGTTGGAAGGAACCATTGGCCGAGTTGCTGACACGGCTCATATGGGATCATTTACAACCCGCCGCAGTCACCTCAACCTTCTATGGATTCACATCGTGCTATCAACACCAATGATATACAAGTTATGCCGGTTTATATCACGGTCAAATATGGAGAATCTCAAGCCAACTCCTTGAGTCACCTTGAGACTTGGGGGCTACAATGATATGACTTAGCAAAAGTTGCTGGTTTTCAGTGAAGTCAAGAACCCCAATACGTTGGAGGGAAAGATAACCCGGTCCCGGATTCACATCGTGCTGTCAAAAGATTTCCGGATTAGAAAGTATATGACAGTTACAAAATCCCGGCTCAATGAAGAAGTTTCGGGTCATCAGAAAAGGATTCCAGTTTACAATCCGGTACAAGGGAAATTTGTTCTCCGACAAAGCTCTGAAGCTCTCAAATCCGGTTTAAGAATTTCCGGTTCAAAAGGGAATTAACTTCTCGCAAGTTCGAGTTTAAAGGCCGTCAGAAAATTTCCGGCTGAAAATGAAGATTCCGGTTTAAAATCCGGTTCAAGGGAAAGATGTCTCCCACAAAGCTTTAAAGCTCTTAATATCCGGTTTGACATCCGGTTCAAGAAGGATTTATCTCTTGCAAATAGTTAAAGGGTGCCAAAGAGGACCTGCTTCCATGATGTGCAGTTCAAACATGGGTATCCTGCCTTATTGGCTTATCATATTATTGATCACTTGGGGGCTTGGTCATGTCTGAACCATAGTCACACCTTTTGATAGGCGTAAAGCCACAGCATCACTTGGGGACTTGTGGTCACGTCTGAACCATAGTCACGCCTCTTGATCGGCCTAGTCCCACAGCATCACTTGGGGGCTTTGGTCATGTCCGAACCAATGCAATACCTCTTGATAGGCGAGAGCCACCAGATCACTTGGGGACTTGTTCACGTCTGAACCAGTCATGCCTCTTGATCGGCCTAAGGCCATAGAATCACTTGGGGGCTTGGTCGAACCCGAACCATTGCCATGCCACTTGATCGGCATAAATGCCACGGTTTCATTTGCGGACCTGGCTGACTTGAACCATAGCTACACCTATCGGGAGCTTGGTCGTGTCTGGCCATGGTAACGCCATCTGATCAGCTCAAATAAGCCTCTTTTTGCAAATGGTTTTATCATTGCCTTTGCTTCAATATTTTCCTTGATAACTGTTTCTTTTATTTCTGTTGCGTTTTTAAATTGACAATTCTTAAACCGGTTCGACTTTCAAATTACAAATTGACGGAACACGGTCAAATCTTAATCCGGAGGCTATCTGCCCGGTTTGATTTTCTGTTACCATCCTATTATGGAGTAAACCGGTGTTTATCACAGCCCGGCACGGTTTTATCATAAACCAGCACAATATGGAAGGAGTTATCAGTACTCAAGATTGGGGTTATCACCTTTACTACAAAAAGTTGGTAAAACCAACAATGTGATTCAATGTCACAGGTATGATCTATTTCATATTTTATTATTCTTAAGGGCAGCCTTGGTTATAAACCCGGGTTATATGTTGGGCATTATGACCCGTCCGGCGATAAACCGCCAGGACACTTTAAACTTGTTGTATGCAGAAACAGGTTTCTTAAACCGGCCTGGCTTTGGACTATAAGTCGCCAATATATATATATATATATATATATATATATATATATTTGGATTGCACCATTGGAATCATGCGCTTATAAATCATTGGGTCATATTATTCAAATAGCCAAACTTGGCTGAATTTTCATTATGATATTGAATGAATAAGGTTTTCATACCGGATTATATTATCTTGAATAGCCAACATGGCTGGATTTTTATGGTTATTAATAACCGGTATTATTAAGTTTTCAAAGTCGCTTTAGCGCAATGGCTATTATTTTATCAAAGGATATGATTTATTCTACAATGAAAGGAATAGTCCCGAGTCGTTGTAGGCTTACAACCCGGCACTTGGGGGCTACATATATGGAGTATTCAGTTTTGAGATGAACAAACCGGATTTCTTCAAGGTTGAAACACTTATTGGAGCAAGTCTTAAGTTATCACTATGTTCTCCTCTTAAGACTTGGGGGCTATAGGTATTATGCATATAAAGGAGGAATATCTTCATTTTATCAGTTTTGAGCAAATCAGGAAGATCAATTACATAACCTAGTGTTGACAACAATTATGACCCGGTGCCATCAATATTTATAAACCGGCCATTTTACTAATATTAAACCGGCAAGTTTTACATCTTCAAACCGGCTGAATATCAGATAGGTATTTCAAGACCCATATTTCTTAAACCGGCGCTTTGGGAGCTGAGTCAAAGGAGTTATTCTTCACAATATTTCTCTGTGACAAACCAATGTCGGCAAATTGATTATGAAGCTGGTTTGTTGACCCGACTTCCCAGAAGGAGGAAATAACAAAGACTTAAGGGTGATCAGGTGTCGGTTTACAAAGAATTCTTAACCCGGAGCATAACCTGTCAAATTTGTTCTTGTGTTTATTTTGCAGCATAAGTTTACTATGGATAAATCCAAGCTAAACTTGGGGGCTAATGTCGGGGATATACCCCGCGGCGTAAACCGGCCGGAAGTATAACCCGGCCAGACTTGGCGGTTTACTTGAGGCCCGGCTGAGACTTGACGATTCACTGGTGACCCGTTTGGACCTGGCGGTTTATGATTCATTGGTAATCCGGCAAGCGGCTCAGAGGTGCGACAAGACCCGGTGGCCCAACGGGCGGTTCATGAAGGCCGGTTCATACTATGGTGGGCCGGTTTAAGAGGAAAGGCATGAGGAATATTTGTCTTACAAAGAGTTAAGACCTGGACTTGTATCCGCTTTGTATTAGAGATAGACTAGTCCTAATCCTAATAGGACTCCACATGTAAACCGCCCCTTCAACATATATAAGGAGGGGCAGGGTGTAACACCCTCAATGCGACTATAGCTCCCATGTGTCGAGGCACGACTTAGAGACATAATCGCATTGAAGGTATATGTCGCAAGTTAGGCAATCTTCACAACATCCCATGTAACATAATAATAAAAGGGGAGACAACATAGTTGGCTTACACTCGCCATGTCAATCAAGATCATAAATAACATTACATCATCCAAACACTCATGGCCCAACTACGGCGCCAAAATAAAAGAGAACCCAACATGTCCCAATCACCCCCAACTGGGCACCACTACTGATCATCGGGAAAGGAAACATAGTATCGTTGAGAGTCTTCGTCGAACTCCCACTTGAGCTCATACGCGTCTCCTGGAGCGGAATCATCAGGCCCTGCATCTGGTGTAATAGTAATCTGTGAGCCACGGGGACTCAGCAATCTCGCACCCTCGCGATCAAGACTATTCAAGCTTATAGGAATGGCAAGGTAAAATATGAGTGGAGCTGCAGCAAGCGACTAGCAAGTATGGTGGCTAACTTATTCGCAAAAGAGAGTGAGAAGAGGAGGCAAAGCACGAGCGAGAAACTAGAGAACAACCTGCGCAAACATTACTCCAACACCGTGTCCACTTCCCAGACTCCGCCGAGAAGAGGCCATCACGGTAACACACCCAGTTGATTCATTTTAATTAATTAAGGTTCAAGTTATCTACAATCGGACATTAACAAATTCCCATCTGCCCATAACCGCGGGCACGGCTTTCGAAAGTTCAATCCCTGCAGGGGAGTCCCAACTTAGCCCATGACAAGCTCTCATGGTCAATGAAGGAATAGACATCCTCCCAAGACGTTCCGATCAGACTCGGTATCTCAGTAACTCAAGACACTTCGACAGGTTAAAACAAGACCAGCAACACCGCCCGAATGTGCCGACAAATCCCGATAGGAGCTGCACATATCTCTTTCTCAGGGCACACTCAGATGAGCGCTCCATACAACTAAAACCAAACCTCGAGTTTCCCCGAGGGGGCGCTGCACAGGACTCTAGTTTGGACCAACACTTAGAGGAGCACTGGCCCGGGGGGGTTTAAATAAGATGACCCTTGGGCTCCGGAAACCCGAGGGAAAAAGAGGCTAGGTGGCAAATGGTAAGACCAAGGTTGGGCATTGTTGGAAAAGCTTTAATCAAGGCAAACTATCAAGGGGTTCCCATTATAACCCAACCGCGTAAGGAACGCAAAATCCGGGAACATAACACCGATATGACGGAAACTAGGGCGGCAAGAGTGGAACAAAACACTAGGCGGGAGGCCGAGCCTTCCACCCTTTACCAAGTATATAGATGCATTAAGATAACATGGCAATATAATGATATCCCAACAAGTAAATAAAAGATGTTCCAACAAGGAACGGCCTCCAATCTTCACCTGCAACTAGCAACGCTATAAGAGGGGCTGAGCAAAGCGGTAACATAGCCAATCAACGGTTTGCTAGGACAATGGTGGGTTAGAGGTTTGACATGGCAATTTGGGAGGCTTGCAAGCAAGTGGTAGGCATCGTAGCAATGGCATAGCAAAAGAGCGAGCAAACTAGCATAGCAAAGATAGTAGTGATTTCGAGGGTATGATCATCTTGCCTGCACAGTTGTCAGAGTTGACTGGATCCTCAAAAGCAAACTCAACGGGCTCCTCGTTAGCAAACTCATCTCCCGGCTCTACCCAAACAAGACAAACAAGCAACAAGGATACAATCAACCACGTGCAAACTCAAACAACACGATGCAAAGATGATATGCTATGCGGGATGCAAAATGCAAGATATGACAGGAAATGCATGAACCTGGCCTCAACTTGGAATTCCAAGGGTGCCACTGGAAAGATGAGATGAAATCGCTTGAAAACGATATAAAGAACGCCGGAATCGGAGTTACGGTTTGGAAATGGCAAGCGATTCAAATATGACGCCGGTCTGCGATTTACAACAAGTAGGCATCTAAATGCAATGAGATGAACATGCTACAGCCACCAAACATGACAAAAAAATACATGGCAGGGATGCACACAAAATGCTTAACAAAAGTCTAGCACTGAGCTACGGCCAATTCATCCATTAGGAGGTTCAAACAAGCATGGCAAAAACGCAAATGGTAAAACAGATCTCAGACTTGGTGAAATTAACACTTGTCTGGAATTTCAGATCATATAGCCCTCTTCGGAGCAACAAAACAATATGCTACAGGACCTGAACATGACAAAGAAAGACATGGCATGGAGCTACTCAACAAGCTTAACAAAAGTCCCTTAGTGACCTTGAGCCAAAAGGGATCACAAAATATACTAACAAGCACACGAACATAGCAAAAACATAATCAATTTTCAGACTTAGTGAAAACTGAGACATGCTGAAACATAACACACGAAGGCATGTTTACGAGCTCGATGCACTCACCACGGGGCAAGTCATGCCAAGACAAGCATACACCCATAAATAAGGCACAAAATACAAGCTATACATGGCAAGAACAATGGCATAGCATGCACGGAACAACTACAATAACATCGGCAAAATCGCAAACGAGTTGACGATCTGCTCAGATTCGCAACGAAGCAAAAGTAGAGCTTGATTAACTCAAGCTAGGGTGCTCCATAATTGCAAACAAAGACATGGATGGATAGAGCACTACAAGATTAACAAAACTCCTTTACTGATCATCCTCAAAAGAGGCACGGATCACTAGGAAATAGCACGAACATATGGCATCATGAACTAAACAATCCCAGACAGTGAAACTACTAAGTCCCTGAAAACAGATTTACCGGGTGCCTCACTTTGCAAGCTTGCACAAGTCACCACACACATCCTAAAAATGCATGGGTTGCACCTCTGGAAAGATAACAAGATTCTTAACAAAACATATGAAGGACTCACACGCATATCATGCACACAATAATCATGGCAAAAATGACAGAAGTCTAAGATGAACTAGCAGATCTGACAATTTACTCACGAAGCCTCATTCTAACAGCATGTCGGGCATCAAGATGAGCTCAAATGAAAATGATGCCATGGAATTAAATGGTGTACTCTCTGAGATGAACATTTTGATATGCTAAATGCACGAATCGGAACTACGGATGCAAAGTTACGGAGCCGCGAACATGGGCATATGAGCTAAAAATTCTGGGACTTAGTGAAAAAAAACTACCCCGGATCAGATCTAGGGTTTTGGGGCACTGTAGCTCCGGATCGGGCACTGTAGCTGTTCGAGGACCGCCGGAAGAAGAGAGCCGTGGCGGCCGGAGCTCTCGCCAGAGAGGCCGACGGCGACGAGGAGGCGAGGCGGCGGAGCTCACGGAGGCGGGGCGGCGGCCGCGGGGCGCGTGGCGGCCCGGCGACGATCTTGGCGGCAGGGCGGTGAGTGGCGAGGCGGCGGTCCCCGGCCGGTGCGGCAGGATGCGGCGGGCGGCGCGCGGTGGTGGCTGGAGGCGGCGGGCGGCGCGGTGGCGCTGGGCGGCGCGGGAGGCGGCGGGCGCGGGCCGGGGAGGCAGGCGGCGGCGGAGGCCTTCTCGCCGCGGGGGCCTACCCCGGGCCGCGCGGGCTTCGGCGGGAGGCGGCGGCTGCGCGCCACGTGGCGGTGTGGGAGTGGCGGCGGCGGTGCGTCCGGCCCGGACGGACAATGTCCGGCGCGCGGAGCTGCAGTTTTTAGGGTTTCGGGGAGGAAGAAGATCCGAAAACGGAGGGGTGTATATATAGGCCTAGAGGGAGCTAGGAGAGTCCAAATGAGGTGCGGTTTTCGGCCACGCGATCGTGATCGAACGCTCTAGGACATGGAGCAGAGTTTGGTGGGTTTTGAGCCAAATTGGAGGGGTGTTGGGCTGTAACACACACGAGGCCTTTTCGGTCCCTCGGTTAACCGTTGGAGTATCAAACGAAGTCCAAATGGTACGAAACTTGACAGGCGGTCTACCGGTAGTAAACCAAGGCCGCATGACAAATCTCGATCCAATCCGCAAAAGTTTAATCCCCACACATGAAAGAAAGCTAGAATTGACCACCGGAGGAGAACGAAGCGCCGGAATGCAAAACGGACAACGGGGAAAATGCTCGAATGCATGAGACGAACACGTATGCAAATGCAATGCACATGATGACATGATATGAGATGCATGACAACGACAACAACACACGGAGACAAAAACCTCGAACCCGAGGAAATAAATATAACTTAACGCCGGAAACGGCAAGAGTTGGAGTACAAATTGGGAAAGTTACATCCGGGGTGTTACAACACTCCACCACTACGAAAGGATCTCGTCCCGAGATCTAGGACTGAAAGAACGCCGGGTACTCAGAACGGAGGTGATCCTCGCGTTCCCAGGTAGCTTCACGGTCGGAATGGTGTGACCACTTGACTTTGAGAAATTTGATTGACTTGTTGCGAGTCTTGCGTTCAGTCTCTTCAAGAATAGCAACTGGGTGCTCACGATAAGAGAGATCTTCTTGGAGCTCAATGTCCTCGAAGTTGATGGTGCGGTCAGGAGTCTTGAAGCACTTTCGAAGCTGAGAGACATGGAACACGTCATGAACATTTGCAAAGTTTGAAGGAAGCTCGAGTTGATAGGCGAGGTCGCCTCTCTTGCTGACAATCTTGAAAGGTCCCACGTATCTAGGGGCAAGCTTCCCTTTGATACCGAAGCGACGAGTACCTTTCATAGGAGAGACACGGAGGTAAACATGATCTCCGATCTCGAAAGCCAAATCACGGTGCTTACTATCATAGTAGCTCTTCTGGCGGGATTGGGCTGCTTTGAGGTTATCACGAATGACTTTGCACATTTCTTCTGCTTCTGTGATTAAGTCATTACCCAAAAGCTGACGTTCACCGGTTTCAGACCAGTTGAGAGGGGTACGGCACTTCCTGCCATACAGAATTTCAAAAGGGGCCTTGCCCGAACTTGCTTGAAAACTGTTGTTGTAGGAGAATTCAGCATAAGGAAGACAATCCTCCCACTTCATGCCGAAGGAGATCACACAAGCCCTGAGCATATCTTCAAGAATCTGGTTGACACGCTCGACTTGACCGCTTGTTTGAGGATGGAAAGCTGTGCTGAAGCGGATGTTAGTGCCCATGGCCTTCTGAAAAGAATCCCAAAACTTCGAGGTAAAGATGCTGCCACGGTCTGAAGAGATCACTTGAGGAATACCATGCAGAGAGACAATACGAGAGGTATAGAGTTCCGCCAATTGAGCTGCAGTGATCGACTCTTTGATAGGCAGAAAGTGAGCCACTTTGGTGAGTTTGTCGATGACAACGAATATAGCATCATTGCCACGCTTGGACTTTGGAAACCCAGTCACGAAGTCCATTTCAATGTGGTCAAACTTCCATTCTGGAATGGCAAGAGGTTGGAGGAGACCTGCTGGCCTTTGGTGTTCTGCCTTCACTCTTCTGCAGACATCACATTCATTCACGAATTGAGCAATCTCGCGCTTCATTCAAGTCCACCAATAAGCTTGCTTAAGGTCCTGATACATCTTCGTGCTCCCAGGGTGGATGGAGAGGAGAGAATTGTGAGCCTCATTCATGATCACTTTACAGAGGTGACCTTTGGGCACAACAATACGATCCTCGAAGAAGAGAGTGTCCTTGTCATCAAGGCGGTAGCACTTGTACTTGGACTGACTCTTGGCAATCCCAATCTTCACCTTTTTCACCATAGCATCAAGAAGCTGGGCTTGGCGAATCTGGTCTTCTAAGGTAGGAGTTGAAGGTTGGCGAGGAATCCTTGAGGAACAACTTGCAGATTAAGTTTGCGGAAAGCCACAAAGCTCGGGCTGATAAGGCTTGAGAATCAGACTGTTGCAGTAGGCCTTTCTGCTCAATGCGTCAGCAATCACAATGGCCTTGCCTGGAGTATACTCAATACTCGGATTATACTCTTGAATCATTTCGACCCATCGAGTTTGCCTGAGGTTGAGATTAGGCTGAGTGAAGATGTACTTGAGACTCTTGTGATCAGTGAAAATGTCCACTTTTCTTCCCAATAGAAGATGTCTCCAAGTCAAAAGAGCATGCACAACTGCCGCCAACTCGAGATCATGAGTGGGGTAGTTCTTCTCATTAGGCTTCAACTGGCGAGATGTATAAGCAACAACTTTCTTCTCTTGCATTAATACTGCGCCAAGACCTTGGAGAGAGGCATCACAAAAGACCTCGTACGGTTTGGATTCATCAAGCGGAGTCAGAACTGGAGCAGTGGTCAATTTCTCTTTCAAAGTGTTGAAAGCAACATCACACTCCGGAGACCAAACGTACTTGACGTGCTTCTGGAGAAGATTAGAAAGAGGCTTCGCGATCTTGGAAAAGTTTTCAATGAATCTTCGGCAATAGCTTGCGAGACCGAGAAAACTGCGGAGTTGCTTCACGTTCTGAGGAGGTTCCCAATTCACAATTGCAGACACCTTCTCAGGATTCACGGCAATGCCCTTGGCAGAGATGATATGACCAAGATAAAGAACCTCATCCAGCCAAAATTCACACTTGGAGAACTTGGCGTAGAACTGGTGTTCCCTGAGCTTATCGAGAACCAAACACAAGTGCTTGGCATGATCTTCCTTGTTCTTCAAGAAAACCAGAAGGTCGTCGAGATAGACGAAAACGAAGTCATTGGTGTAGGCGTTGAAGATGAAGTTCATCATGCGAGAGAACATCGGAGGAGCGTTGGCGAGGCCAAAAGACATGACAATGTATTCATATGAACCAAAGCTTATTCTGAACGTTGTCTTGGGAATATCTTCTTCACGAATGCGAATCTGATGATAACCCATACGGAGATCAAGCTTGGAGAATACTTGGGCACCTTTGAGTTGTTCGAACAGCTCATTGATGTTGGGAAGTGGGTATTTGTTCTTGATGGTCTTCTTGTTCACTGAACGGTAATCAACACAAAGTCGGTCCGTTCCATCCTTCTTCTTCACAAAAAGAACACGACAACCCCACGGAGAAGAACTAGGCCGGATGAGACCCATTCTTTCTTGCTCATCGAGTTGCTTCTTCAGCTCTTTCAACTCTTCAGGTCCGAGCTTGTAAGGACGTTTGCACACAGGTTCCGTGTCAGGCTCAAGATCAATAATGAATTCAACTGGCCGGTGCGGAGGCATTCCTGGGAGCTCTTCTGGAAAGACGTCTTGATATTCGCAAACGACTGGAATTTGAGAGATGGCATCCAATTCACCCTTCTCATTGAGAGAAAACAGACGGATAGTATTATCCCGAGCGGCAAAGACAATTACATCCTCAGACGAATGAGTCAATTGAATCTGCCTGGCAGCACAATCAAGATGTGCCTTGTGCTTAGAAAGCCAATCCATTCCGAGAATAAGATCAATATCCGAGTTGCCAAGAACAATTGGGGAAGAAAGGAACTTGTAGTCACCCAATGTGATAGTAACCTCAGGGACGCGGGTGTTAGCTGTCATCTGCTTGCCCGGTGACACAATTTGCAAGGAACTTTGCAGATACTGATAATCACACTCATACTTTGATGCAAAAGGTTTGGAAATGAAGCAATGTGATGCACCCGTGTCAAAAAGAACTTTTGCAGGAATATCATTAATAGGAAGGTTACCCATTATCACATCTGACGAGTCCTCTGCCTGAGCTGCATTCAAATTGACCTTGGCATGCTTGGGGTTATGCTTGACCACAGTTGTACTTGCCAATCTGACAGGAGGAGGAGGAGGAAGACGCCTCTGGTTGAGACACTTGTTGGCATAGTGACCCTTCTGTTGGCACTTGTTGCACGTGACCTCTGAAAGCGGACGGTGATACGGAGCACTCGATCTTGGAGCTTGAGACGAAGTCTTGTTCTGAAAGCCAGGTTTGGGTGGGTGGGAAGAACCACTGCCACCTTTGCTCTTCTGCTGATACGGCTGACGGAACGGAGGAGGAGGAAGCCAAAACTTCTGCTGCTTGGCCACTTGAGTAGAGGAAGAAGGAGTAACATCTCTGACTCGCTTCTTGGAAGCATCACACCTCAACTGAGCAGCCTCTTGCTTCAGTGCCATGTTGTAGAACTCATCGTATCTCAAGGGCTCAAAGAGGACAAGAGCGAGCTGAATATCTTCTCTGAGACCACCCCTGAACTGGTATATCATGCTCTTCTCATCAGGGACGTCCTGCTTGGCAAAGCGGGTAAGCTTCTGGAACAACTTGTTGTAGTCATAGACAGACAAAGAGCCTTGCTTCAGATTGCGGAATTCCTCACGCTTGCTTTCAACCACGCTCTGGAATATGATGAGCTCGGAAATCTCGACGGAAATCATCCCAAGTGATAACACGTCCACCTCTAGAGTCCTTGTACTACTGGAACCATTCTGCAGCTTGATCTTTGAGTTGGAAGGAAGCGAACTTAACAAAGTCCTCAGGTCTGACGTTACTGCACTCGAAATGCTTACACAGATCCACAAGCCAATCGTCAGCAGCAGTTGCCTCAACACAATTGCTGAAAGTCTTTGGCCTGTTAGCAAGGAACTGGTTGACTGTAGCAAAGTGACTCTGATTGCTGCCTTGATTCCCTTGACTGCCTTGATTGCGCTCTTGAAGAATTTGCATGATTAGCTGTGTGTTTGCATTGGTTGCGGCCATCACAGCTTGCCATGCCTCCGGAGGAGGTGGAGGTGGTGGCGGATCAGGATTCAGAGTCGTGCGCGTTGGAGGAGCCATCCTGAAGAGGTTGACCACCATTAGCACATTGACAAATATTGTAGCTGAATCCAACGGAATGAAAATTGCAACATATAGTCTTCACATCCGAACAAAATGAATGAATGCATTCCTCTTGAAATGGTCACATATACATAAATTGAGAAGCCACGTAGAATTAAGGCAGAGAAATAAACCAACAAGGTACGGATCAAGAACGAATAATCGGTAAGAAATCCCAATCTCAAACCAATATCCATGGAAGAAGAACTAGAGCTACGAGAATTCCCACCTATGAAACTCCCGAAACTTTCCGGTTATGCAATCAGGTGTTGGGGATACAGGGGAAGCATAATATCTCACCCAAACTAGCAAATCCTACATCCAGCTGTATCCATCCTTCAACACATAACCAAGAAACCTTCGGAAACCATCTACCTCAACCTTCGAAAAGCATCCGTTATATAGTTATGGCGATACTCCCAAACTCCCGCCCCAGTACTGGGTGGCGTAGAGGTTATCTCACCAACGAACTGCAAAAAAGAGATTTTCAATGTCGGCGTACTAAACTCAGGTATTCCAGAACTGTAACGATAAAATTATGATGACAACACCTCAGAGCTCAACTCCCCAGGACACTTCCACTAAACCCCTGACAGGAGGCACCAAGACAATGTTCTCATCATAAAACCATCGGAACGATTCCAAGATACCCGCGTGATCCTAAAAAAAAATTAGTGAAATTTGAGAAGAGAAGAGTCAAAACTCTACGTCAGGATGCCTTACCAGAGCGATGAGGAGACTGGGAAGTAAAAAGAATTCCTAATCTCTCCGATATATAATTCCTAAAAGACTCAAAACATTTTTCTAGACATAACTCGGCCGCTAAAAACGATCAAGCAATGGGGCTCCTAAGGTCGGGGAAGGCTCTGATTACCAACTTGTAACACCCTCGATGCGACTATAGCTCCCACGTGTCGAGGCACGACTTAGAGACATAATCGCATTGAAGGTATATGTCGCAAGTTAGGCAATCTTCACAACATCCCATGTAACATAATAATAAAAGGGGAGACAACATAGTTGGCTTACACTCGCCACGTCAATCAAGAACATAAATAACATTACATCATCCAAACACTCATGGCCCGACTACGGCGCCAAAATAAAAGAGAACCCAACATGTCCCAATCACCCCCAACTGGGCACCACTACTGATCATCGGGAAAGGAAACATAGTATCGTTGAGAGTCTTCGTCGAACTCCCACTTGAGCTCATACGCGTCTCCTGGAGCGGAATCATCAGGTCCTGCATCTGGTGTAATAGTAATCTGTGAGCCACGGGGACTCAGCAATCTCGCACCCTCGCGATCAATACTATTCAAGCTTATAGGAATGGCAAGGTAAAATATGAGTGGAGCTGCAGCACGCGACTAGCAAGTATGGTGGCTAACTTATTCGCAAAAGAGAGCGAGAAGAGGAGGCAAAGCACGAGCGAGAAACTAGAGAACAACCTGCGCAAACATTACTCCAACACCGTGTCCACTTCCCAGACTCCGTCGAGAAGTGGCCATCACGGTAACACACCCAGTTGATTCATTTTAATTAATTAAGGTTCAAGTTATCTACAACCGGACATTAACAAATTCCCATCTGCCCATAACCGCGGGCACGGCTTTCGAAAGTTCAATCCCTGCAGGGGAGTCCCAACTTAGCCCATGACAAGCTCTCACGGTCAACGAAGGAATAGACCTCCTCCCAAGACGTTCCGATCAGACTCGGTATCTCAGTAACTCAAGACACTTCGACAGGTTAAAACAAGACCAGCAACACCGCCCGAATGTGCCGACAAATCCCGATAGGAGCTGCACATATCTCTTTCTTAGGGCACACTCAGATGAGTGCTCCATACAACTAAAACCAAACCTCAAGTTTCTCCGAGGGGGCGCTGCACAGGACTCTAGTTTGGACCAACACTCAAAGGAGCACTGGCCCGGGGGGGTTTAAATAAGATGACCCTTGGGCTCCGGAAACCCGAGGGAAAAAGAGGCTAGGTGGCAAATGGTAAGACCAAGGTTGGGCATTGCTGGAAAAGCTTTAATCAAGGCGAACTATCAAGGGGTTCCCATTATAACCCAACCGCGTAAGGAACGCAAAATCCGGGAACATAACACCGATATGACGGAAACTAGGGCGGCAAGAGTGGAACAAAACACTAGGCGAGAGGCCGAGCCTTTCACCCATTACCAAGTATATAGATGCATTAAGATAACATGGCAATATAATGATATCCCAACAAGTAAATAAAAGATGTTCCAACCAGGAACGGCCTCCGATCTTCACCTGCAACTAGCAACGCTATAAGAGGGGCTGAGCAAAGCGGTAACATAGCCAATCAACGGTTTGCTAGGACAATGGTGGGTTAGAGGTTTGACATGGCAATTTGGGAGGCTTGCAAGCAAGTGGTAGGCATCGTAGAAATGGCATAGCAAAAGAGCGAGCAAACTAGCATAGCAAAGATAGTAGTGATTTCGAGGGTATGATCATCTTGCCTGCACAGTTGTCAGAGTTGACTGGATCCTCAAAAGCAAACTCAACGGGCTCCTCATTAGCGAACTCGTCTCCCGGCTCTACCCAAACAAGACAAACAAGCAACAAGGATACAATCAACCACGTGCAAACTCAGACAACACGATGCAAAGATGATATGTTATGTGGGATGCGATGCGGGATGCAAAATGCAAGATATGACAGGAAATGCATGAACCTGGCCTCAACTTGGAATTCCAAGGGTGCCACTGGAAAGATGAGATGAAATCGCTTGAAAACGATATAAAGAACGCCGGAATCGTAGTTACGGTTTGGAAATGGCAAGCGATTCAAATATGACGTCGGTCTGCGATTTACAGCAAGTAGGCATCTAAATGCAATGAGATGACCATGCTATAGCCACCAAACATGACAACAAAATACATGGCAGGGATGCACACAAGATGCTTAACAAAAGTCTAGCACTGAGCTACGGCCAATTCATCCATTAGGAGGTTCAAACAAGCATGGCAAGAACGCAAATGGTAAAACAGATCTCAGACTTAGTGAAATTAACACTTGTGTGGAATTTCAGATCATATAGCCCTCTTCGCAGCAACAAAACAACATGATACAGGATCTGAACATGATAAAGAAATACATGTCATGGAGCTACTCAACAAGCTTAACAAAAGTCCCTTAGTGACCTTGAGCCAAAAGGGATCACAAAATATACTAACAAGCACACGAACATAGCAAAAACATAATCAGTTTTCAAACTTAGTGAAAACTGAGACATGCTGAAACATAACTCACGAAGGTATGTTTACGAGCTCGATGCACTCACCACGGGGAAAGTCATGGGAAGACAAGCATACACCCATAAATAAGGCACAAAATACAAGTTAGACATGGCAAGAACAATGGCATAGCATGCACGGAACAACTACAATAACATCGGCAAAATCGCAAACGAGTTGACGATCTGCCCAGATTCGCAACGAAGCAAAAGTAGAGCTCGATTGACTCAATCTAGGGTGCTCCATAATTGCAAACAAAGAAATAGATGGAGAGATCACTACAAGATTATCAAAACTCCTTTACTGATCATCCTCAAAAGAGGCACGGATCACTAGGAAACAGCACGAACATATGGCATCATGAACTAAACAATCCCAGACTTAGTGAAACTAAGTCCCTAAAAACAGATTTACCGGGTGCCTCACTTTGCAAGCTTGCACAAGTCACCACACACATCCTAAAAATGCATGGGTTGCACCTCTGGAAAGATAACAAGATGCTTAATAAAACATATGAAGGACTCACAGGCATATCATGCACACAATAATCATGGCAAAAATGACAAAAGTTTAAGATGAACTAGCAGATCTGACAATTTACTCACGAAGCCTCCTTCTAACAGCATGTCGGGCATCAAGATGAGCTCAAATGAAAATGATGCAATGGAATGAAATGATGTACTCTCTGAGATAAACATTTTGATATGCTAAATGCATGAATCGGAGCTACGGATGCAAAGTTACGGAGCCGCGAACATAGGCATATGAACTAAAAATTCTGGGACTTAGTGAAAAAAAAACTACCCCGGATCAGATCTAGGGTTTCGGGGCACTGTAGCTCCGGATCGGGCACTCTAGCTGTTCGAGGACCGCCGGAAGAAGAGAGCCGCGGCAGCCGGAGCTCTCGCCGGAGAGGCCGCCAGCGACGAGGAGGTGAGGCGGCGGAGCTCACGGAGGCGGGGCGGTGGCCGCGGGGCGCGGGGCGGCCCGGCGACGATCTTGGCAGCGGGGCGGCTAGTGGCGAGGCGGCGGTCGCCGGCCGGTGCGGCGGGATGCGGTGGGCGGCGCGCGGCGGCGGCTGGAGGCGGCGGGCGGCGCGCGGTGGCGCTGGGCGGCGCGGGAGGCGGCGGGCGCGGGCCGGGGAGGCAGGCGGCGACGGAGGCCTTCGGGCCGCGGGGGCCTGCCCCGGGCCGCGCGGGCTTCGGCGGGAGGTGGCGGCTGCGCGCCACGTGGCGGCGTGGGAGTGGCGGCGGCGGTGTGTCCGGCCCGGACGGACAATGTCCGGCGCGCGGAGCTGTAGTTTTTAGGGTTTCGGGGAGGAAGAAGATCCGAAAACGGAGGGGTGTATATATAGGCCTAGAGGGAGCTAGGAGAGTCCAAATAAGGTGCGGTTTTTGGCCACGCGATCATGATCGAACGCTCTAGGACGTGGAGCAGAGTTTGGTGGGTTTTGGGCCAAATTGGAGGGGTGTTGGGCTGCAACACACACGAGGCCTTTTCGATCCCTCGGTTAACCGTTGGAGTATCAAACGAAGTCCAAATGGTACGAAACTTGACAGGCGGTCTACTGGTAGTAAAACAAGGCCGCATGACAAATCTCGGTCCAATCCGGAAATTTTTAATCCCCACACACGAAAGAAAGCTAGAATTGACCATCGGAGGAGAACGAAGCGCCGGAATGCAAAACGGACAACGGGGAAAATGCTCGAATGCATGAGACAAACATGTATGCAAATGCAATGCACATGATGACATGATATGAGATGCATGACAACGACAACAACACACGGAGACAAAAACCCGAACCCGAGGAAATAAATATAACTTAACGCCGGAAACGGCAAGAGTTGGAGTACAAATTGGGAAAGTTACATCCGGGGTGTTACACAGGGCTCCTAAAAGGGGGACAAGATTCAGAAGATTGACAAGTTCCACAAGTTGGACAAGTTAGGTTTAGACAATAGCTCTCGAGATAGAGCACTCTTGTAACCATGATCATCATCATCAATATCAATGAAGCAGGATGTAGGATTTTACCTCCACGGTGACCACGAGGACTCTCCGGCTCTTCCAAGGGGAAAGAGCCCATCTGCTCTTCCAAGAGGAAAGAGCCCAACTGCAACATGAGGGAGGGCACCCTACAGTCGTGCTCTTCCAAGGGGAAGGAGCCCATCTGCGACAACATGGAGCGCACCCAGGGTACGTGCTCTTCCTGCAGGAACGAGCCCATCTATGAAAAGTGAGGAAACCCATGATTTGTTTGTCATTCCTCTTCAAAGGGGGGACCCATGATTTGTTTTGTCGAGTCCCTTTTGTAGTGTAGTGAGAATATGTCTAGTTTTAATTGCTATATTTGGTTGTTTGCAGTATGCCTTGTTTAATTTAGTTGTTCACAATGTGATGCTCTATATGTGCAATTATTTACTGTGTAGTACATTTTCATCAATACCAGTTTTGAACATACCGATAGGAATGCATATATTTGCTTGTTGTTAATCCTGTTATAGTTAGCATATGCCTCTTTTAAAGTTTTTTGGTTGTTCGACTGTTTGTAGTTAGCATATGTCCAGTTTCAAATGCTATCTTTGGTTATTTGTAGTATGCCTTGTTTAATCCAGTTACTCACAACCTAATGTTCTATATGTGCAAGTATGAACTGTGCAGTTCAATTTCATCAATACCAGTTTCAACAATACCACTATGAATGACTACATTTGGTTGCTGCATGTTGTAGTTAACACGCCTTTCCATTTTTATTTAACAATAACCAGTGTACTTAGACAGGCACAATACCAGTTTGAATGACTATGTTTGCTTGTTGTTAAATGTTAGGCCTATTGCAGTTAACACACCTTTCCACTTGTTTTGCTTGACTAGCGTGCTTAAACCTGCACACTGAAGCTACCTTTTGGAGATATTTTGTCTGCCATGGATGTATTTGGTTGATGTTTAGCCTGTTGCTTGACTAGGTTGTTGTTGTCGTTGCTGTTGTTGTTGCTATTGTTGTTGCTGTTGATGTTGCTATTGTTGTTGTTGCTGTTGTTGTTGCTGCTGCTGATGTTGTTGTTGTTGCTCTTGATGTTGCCGTTGTTGTTGTTGTTGTTGTTGTTGTTGCTGCTGTTGTTGATGTTGCTGTTGTTGTTGCTATTGTTGTTGTTGTTGCTGCTGTTATTGTTGTTATTGTTGTTGCTGTTGCTATTGCTGTTGTTGTTGTTGTTGCTGCTGCTGCTGCTGTTGTTGTTGTTGTTGTTGCTCTTGCTGTTGCTGTTGCTGTTGCTACTGTTGCTGTTGCTGTTGTTGTTGGTGGTGGTGGTGGTGTTGGTAGTGTTGTTGTTGTTGTATGATATAAGATGTTAATCCATCCAATATGTGAGTATATTGGATGTTATAAGACATTATATAATGGGGCGGAGGGAGTGTTGTACTACATCATTGTGCAATTTTTGTTTAGCTTCTAACATTAACTTGGTGCTTTTAGGTACATATGTCATTGGTAAAGATCCGTGCTTCGACCCTTTCTATGTCTGGGGCAATGATATATTGATGAACCAGCATCAAGTGAGGAAGCTGATAAAGACTGTTAGTAAAATGGGCCAGAAGATGGTAATTAAACTATTTGTTTACACTTTATCCAAGACAACAGCGAACTACGGGACGGTAAGTAAGACTTTTGCAGCCTTCTTTTTACTGCCCATGATGAGTTGTGTTAGATGACAATGTCTCAATCTTTTTTCTTTGTAGTGGTTCCCAAAGCAGTTTACTCAAGGTTACCTCTCAAACTACATGATTGGTGGGCATGCAAAGGTTAAAGTATTTCTACTAGAACACGATGATTATCTAGATGTGTTCATGAAGACAGTGAAGGATGGGCGGTAGGCCATCACAAGGGGTTGGACTACAGTCATGTGTGCCTTCTGCATGGAGGAGGGCACAATATGGGCATTCCGCTTCACCTTGTTCAGCAACCAGAATGCATTTCGCCTCTTTCTTTACCGTCTTTAATAGTACAAGTATACAACTGTGGTTCATCACTCTTTATTTGGTGCTTATGTAATGCTTGAACATATGTACCTATGAATCGAATGATGCACTAGTTGTTTGAACCTGATGGATATGAATAAAGCTATAGCATACTTTCAAATTCAAATCCGGTACAATTTGAAATAGCAGCAATTAAATTACGATTTACGCTCTGCAGGTCGTTATGGCACACACGGTCGGTAAAACACAAATGTTTGTGATATACACCATAATCCGACACAGTTCACAAAGAGAAAACATGTGCAGGCATGCACACAGTTGCCGTTTGCAAAGCATGTGCGATGTCAGACAATATCACAAACGGTGCGGGCAAACTAAATGATTTTGATAGTTGCCTTATCGTACACGATTTACAACCATGAACTATTTCTGATGTGGTACGCATCGTAAATGTTGCACCACGGAATAGCATGTGCGATAGTTATCATGTACGACGATGTTACGACGGTCCGACATTTCATAATCTATCCGGCACTCGTACGATGATTAGCTAATCTTCTTAATTAGTTATCGCATACGGTTCAGGAAAAGTGAATGTGTGTGATTGTCTGCTTATCATACACTTCTATAATCATGAACCGTTTGTGATGGGCCGCGCATCATAAATGTAGCACCACAGAATACCGACTGCGATGGCAATGCGAGCACAAACGAGTTGCGAGGATGAAGCATTTGGGATATTCGAGATATCAGAAACAGTTTTATAGGGAAAACTATATGCATCATGGATCCCTATCCCCGACGGTTTTTGGGTCATGTGGGAAGGTTCAAAATGTTCGAAGTCATGTTCGAAGTCACTCACTTGGTGACGGTTTAAAATGTCATCGTGGAAAGGGGTTAAAAACCGTTTGTATAGCACCTCGTTGTACCAGTGACCTGACTTGTTCTGATTGTCACTTGCCTCTGACATGCTGACAACTGGCCCTATGAAGTACAATAAGTAATGTGGAGTGGATGAGCATCACAAAACACACTTAGCATGGAAGATATTGACCACCCAACCGCTCCATGAGCTTCGGGGCACACAAAACAGATATCCATTCGAAGGTTTAGAGATGGCACATGCAAATTTACTTGGAACGGCATGGTAATACCGTGTATAGGTAGATACGGTGGACTCTTACGGAATAACTTTTTTTCTAGATTTTGGATGCACAAGCAGCAATTCTGCTTAGTACAGTCGAAGGCTAGTTAAAGAATGGGAAGCGACAACCTAGAGAGCGACAACAGTCATAATCATGCATTTTGAATAATTAACATTGAATACTAGAATGAGGAGGATATAGACACTCCAAACATAAATATCATATAGGCAATTGATGACCCACAAGTATATGGGATCAACTGTAGTCCTTTCGATAAGTAAGAGTGTCGAACCCAAAGAGGAGCAGAAGGAAATGACAAGTGGTTTTTGATAGCAAGATAATTTGTAACGAGCAAGTAACAGTAACGGTAAATAAAGTGCCGCAAGGTAGCCCAATCTTTTTTATAGCAAAGTATAGGCTAAAACGGTCACTTATAACAAGCAAAGCGTTCTTGAGGGCCCACGGGAATTTTGTCTAGTCACTTTCATCATGTTGGTTTAATTCGCGTTCGCTACTTTGATAATTTGATATGTGGGTGGACCGGTGCTTGGGTATTGTTCTTACTTGAACAAATCTCCCACTTATGATTAACCTCCTCGCAAGCATCCGCAACTACGAGAAAAGTATTAAGATAAAATCTAGCCATAGCATTAAACATATGGATCCAAATCAGTCCCTTACGAAGTAGCGCATAAACTAGGGTTTAAGCTTCTGTCACTCTAGCAACCCATCATCTAATAACTACTCCACAATGCATTCCCTTAGGCCCAAGATGGTGAAGTGCCATGTAGTCGACGTTCACATGACACCACTAAGGGAATCACAACATACATATCATCAAAATATTGAACACATATCAAATTCACATGATTACTTGCAACGTGACTTCTCCTGTGACCACAAGAACAAAAGTAAGTAATCACAAAAGATATTCATGCTCAAGATAAGAGGGGTATTAAATAGCATGATGGATCTGAACATATAACCTTCCACCAAATAAACCATATAGTAATCAACTACAAGATGTAATCAACACTACTAGTCACCCACAGATACCAATCTGAGGTTTCAGTACAAAGATTGAACACAAGAGATGAACTAGGGTTTGAGATGAGATGGCGTTGTTTAAGATGTTGTGAAGATTGGCCTCCCAAAGATGAGAGGGCTGTTGGTGATGATGATGGCTTCGATTTCCCCCTCCGGGAGGGAAGTTCCCCCGGCAAAATCGCTCCGCTGGAGAGCAAAAGTGATCTTGCCCAAGTTTCACCTTGAGACGGCGGCGCTCCGTCCCCAAAGTCCTCTCTTTATTTTTTTCAAAAGACCTTATATACCAGAAGATCGGCACCGCAGGTGGGCTGGGTTGCCCACCACCCACCAGGGCGTGCCCTGCTGTCTTGTGGGCACCATGTAGCCCCCCTCTGGTGGTTATTTGCTCCAGTCTTTTTTATATATTCTAAAATAATTCTCCGTAAAATTTCATATCATTTGGAGATGTGTAGAATAGGTATCTCTAGCGTAGCTTTTTCAGGTCTAGAATTCCAGCTGCCGGTATTCTCCCTCTTTGTGTAAACCTTGCATATTATGAGAGAAAAGGCATTAGAATGACTCCATAAAGCATTATTATGCATGAAAACATTATAAATAATAGTAGGAAAACATGATGCAAAATGGACGTATCAGCAATATTGGGTTTGAATCAATTACATGCATGAACATATGTCAAGAGCCACTTGAATTCTTGAGAGGAGGATCCCATGCTAACATACTACATCATGATCATTTTAATGCATGTTGACATGCAAGATAACATATCATCCACTCCTAGCTACTTAAGAATGGCATGAGCAACTACAAACTCTAATCATCATCATACACATGTTTACTCGTACTGGACTGAATCAGGACTACTAAGGTAAACATATTTACAAAAACTAAAACAAGTAGAGTTTGTACCAGCTTTCTTCACCACAGTCACTTCATCAAATCATCGTCCTTATTGCCTTTCACTTTCATGACCGAAAGACATGGAAAATATAACATAGTGCAAGTGTGTCATGGACTTAACTAAAATCTGCAAACACTATATACACATGAGAAGACAAGAAGATATGTGGTCTTTCATTAGATCAACAACAAAGCACATAATTAAGAGCCACTTAGGAATTCTTTGTGGAGTCTTCTCCTTACTATGACTCAAGGAAGGAAATTCAGAGAAACGCACTAAAATATTTTTGGAGTTTTTAGTTTTTCTGAAGAAAGCAAAAAAATGAAGAAAAAGAGAAAACTATTTACACCCATGAACTCTAAACAAGCGACAAAAGAAGAAACAAGAAATATTTTTGGGTTTTCTTTTAATACAATGAACTAGCAACCAGAAAGTAAATCAAAAGAAGCGAGAAATATTTTCAGTTTTTTTAAAGTTTTACCAAACACATAGAAGAAAGCAAATAAAAGCGAACATGGATATACCAAGAAATCGGTGAACACCGACAAGTGTCATGAATGTGATAATATGAATGAAATTTTGGTGAGAATACGCACTCCCCCAAGCTTAGGCTTTTGGCCTAACTTGCTTAATGTCATTGATGCTATGGATAGAACTCATGATGGTAACTGTGACTGCCATTCGGTGCATCAGCCGCTGCATGATGAGTGGTTACCTTCATTGTCTGTTGCATCCTGGCTTCCTCCAGTGTGACATAGTATCTCCCTTTGGTCTGATAATCAAATAAAGCAGAAGCAGGCAGGGTAATAGAAACAACATTGTACATATCAAAGATTAGCATGTATCAATACTCATCCATCTCATGCGCAATAAACTTATGACGAAGCATAGCCTTAAAACTAGAAAAGTAGTAGGAAACTCATAAATCATTGTCTCTCATAAGCATGCCAAGATGGGCAGCTATACGAGAAGCATAAATTCCTCCATAAAGATCACCATCACCGGCATTCCTTCCTAGGCGACGTGCAACCATGTCACCCATATTAAAAGTTTTATCACCATGCCAGGCACAACTAAGGATGCTTAGATCAAGAGCACAAGTGGCACTTGGATCATTTTTACCAATTAAACATCTTCCTATAAAGAGAGCGAAGTAATGAACGACAGGAAAATGCAAACTCCCAATTCTACCTTGAGTTACCCTCTAGTTTACCCATGGCAAATAATCCTAAGAAATACCTCATAATCTCTTTGATGAGGCTCATCAAAGGAACCCAAAAATAGTATTTTGCAGGCATGGAAAAACTCAGTATAGGAAACACTCACAGCAAAAAAATTGTAGAAAAATCCTTCTTCAATCCTGCAACCACCAACACATTTACTAATAACTTCGACCATCGCCGTCGCTGGAGAGGAGAAGAAATGGTCTCCACTAAGCCAAGATCCAAGAGAAATCCATAACAACAAAGCTGCATTGTGAGCCTCTGAACAGGCGCCACCGTGGATGGAGCCGCACTTGTTGTTGAGAAACATAGTAGAAAATAAAAAAATCGCCCTACGTTCACCCAGGAACAATATGAAAATGCATTAACAGTTTGGATTCGATCGTTACCTACTCCGAGTTGCAGAAGAAGAAGACGAGACGGTGTAGATCATACTTGGAGTCCTCGAACCTTAGATGAACGATCCCGCGAACTGCCCACAAACAGTCCCTCGAACGGAAGACCGAAAGCACGGCCTCTCTATGAGTTGCAAGCGTACAGTCTTCACGATCCGGCGGCGCTTTGCCGTCCAGAGCTAATCGTCACCAGAGAATTAGAGAGGGGAGATTAGAAACACATTGGGCATCTAATTATGAGGATTAGAGGATCTAAGTCAAGCTCTAATTGATCAACTAGGACCAACTAGAACTAGAACTAGAACTAGAGAAGTCTCCAAAACTTGTGTACAGAAAAGGTGCAAAAGCCTCTAATATATATATAGGTTAGAGGGGAGAAGAGGGGGCGCCACAAGTAGGGGAAGGACACTCCTCCTTGTGCCGGCTAAGGGGGGAAGGGGATGTCCTTCCCCCACCCCAATTCGGCCTCCCCTAGAGGGAAAGCAGGGAGTTTCCCCTCTTGGGCCCTTGTGGCCCAAGTTGCCTTCCACCTCTTGGGTGTTTAAGGCCCGTTGATATTTAATAAATTATAAAAGCCTCCTAACAATTACTAGAGCCTATTATTAATAACTTAACATATGTGGAAACTTTTTCCACATATATATTATTTATTGGTAATACCTGGTTTTGCCCGATAAACTCTGAAACCCTTTCGGTGACCCCGAAATGCTTCCAGTTCCACTCGAAACTATATCAAATATTAATGAAACTATTTAACAAATAAATCCTTGTCATTCTCGTGTTACTAGCACTCAGCAAATCATGAATACCTTAAGCTTGTAACCTTGTAGGTTCGGTAAAACATAGACATGAATAAAACTCCTTTTTTCAATGACCAATAGCGGAACCGTGGACGACCATATCGATCCCTATGAGTACACGAATAACATTCGAGTGAATCATTGGTTATCATGTGCTATTTCCTTTGCTTTGCAATACTTTACAAAACCCAAGGTGAGATGTATCGATATCCTCTTGAGTCATACACATACTCATTATACCGTTCTCCTTGTTACCGGTTTTATTCTTCTTTCTCATTAAAATGTTCCAGCATCCCCATGACATATCACCTATGTATGTCCAGACAATGATGGATGTCATCACACCGAGAGGGCCCTAAGAATATATCCTCATCGTCGGAGAAGTAAATTCCACTCTTGAGCTATCTAGTCCCTTGTCAAACTTTCCAATGAACAGATGATGTTTGAGCAACCCCAAAGCTCATCGTACGGTAAGTGACTACGATACTCTCATGGTCTAAGGAAATAAAACACATGTTAACACTCCGTGTTATAACAATTGATTTCAGACGATATTATCTCGATGTATAACAAACAAGTTTGGGTCGATTCAATATGGCCGTTCTTATAACGTCATACTTTCAATGTTGTTTTAGGACTATCGTTACACTTAAAGATATCCTAATATCCAGAAAACATGATCACCAACAGCACTTGAGCCAGTCTTAGAGGCAAGACCAGGAACCTAATATTTACCATTCATCATTCCACACGTGCATATGAGTTTTCCACTGAATCACATATTTCAGAATCATAGCAGTTATAGCATAGAATATAAACTCTTAATTATGAAAACAAAAATATAGTAATACAATATTATTGCCTCTAGGGCATATTTTCAACACTTGTCGCTATGGATTGCCGGTTGGAACAAATCTCCACCCCTCTTGGATCATGACCCTGAAGGTCTCGAACGACAGACACCAGAATCGTCAACCATCTTCCGCTACTGAAGACACTCTTGGTGCACCATCACTCGGATAAGACCATCACTGCAACACCAACCACCTCCAACACAAACACTTTCGGCACTGCAATGGTGATGGAGGAACCGCTGACGCGACATGGAGAGAGCCGAAGAAATGAGACCCTCAGCAAGACCTTCACCACCGTCTTGAAGGTCTTGCCTAGACACAAATCCACGACTCCTTGACACCATTGTAGAACGTCGTCGAGGCGATGGCCCAGAAACATTTATTGCAATGATGACACTAGCACCAACCAAGACCGTCAGCTGACAAACTAGTCCTATGTAACACCCCGGATGTACCTTACCCAATATGTATTCCAACTCTTGTCGTTTCCGGCTTTAAGTTATTTTATTTTCTCGGGTTCGGGTTTTTGTCTCCGTGTATTGTTGCCATTGTCATGCATCCCATATCATGTCATCATGTGCATTGCATTTGCATATGTGTTTATCTCATGCATTCGAGCATTTTCCCCGTTGTCCGTTTTGCATTCCGGCTCTCCGTTCTCCTCCGGTGGTCATTTCTACCTTTCTTTCGTGTGTGGAGATTAAACATTTCCGGATTGGACCAAGACTTGCCAAGCAGTCTTGGTTTACTACCGGTAGACCGCCTGTCAAGTTTCGTACCATTTGGACTTCGTTTGATACTCCAACGGTCAACCGAGGGACCGAAAAGGCCTCGTGTGTGTTGCAGACCAACACCCCACCAATTTGGCCCAAAACCCACCTAAACCCTCTCCATCGTCTAGAGCGTTCGATCACGATCGCGTGGACGAAAACCGCACCTCATTTGGACTCTCCTAGCTCCTCCTATGCCTATATATAGCCCCCCTTCTGAAATTCTAGGTTCTTCCCTCTCCGAAACCCTAAAAAAACCTCATCCACCGCCGCCGGACATGTCTAGATCCCGCCGGACATCTTCCTGCCGCCGTCAGCAGCCGATGCACACCTGATGC